>NC_074716.1:51187579-51310079 GCF_947242115.1 Biomphalaria glabrata | reverse complement strand
TTTTTAGTTTCTCTTTATTTATTTTTTCCAAAGTTTATTTAGAACAGTTTTGCCTTCCAAAAAGACATTAAGGGGAGCGAATGCTGTTAGAGATATCTTATCGTATAATAAAATTGGATTAGTACCGATTTGCATATCCTGTCTCGAGTAGTTGGTATATTTGGTGAGACACGTGGCCTTCACCTCTCGGTCACTGTAAGCGATGGGTCAGCCTGATTGAAGCTAGCTATAATTATTACGGGAAGAATAAAAGGGGGGGGGGAGAGGAGTGTTTAAGTAGGTGTGTATTCGAAAATGGGACAGTTTTTGAAGCGGCTTCGTAGACAGGGCCTGATTTATCTATAGGCAACACAAGTTTTTTCTTAGAGCCCACAGTTTCTTGAGGGCCCTTTAAAATTTGTCTGAGTGATTTTGTTCTGAATAAGTTGGCCTTCTCTGTCTCTATTAGTTTTATTTGCAATTTCTCGTGGGGCTAAAGGGGCCGATCCTTGATACAAAACTAACTCTAATGGTAACCTGACATTAGATGGGTAAAGGTCAAGACATTTAGTCTATTCTATTTACAGTAAGAAAAAATTACTTTATTCTTTATATATGTTGTGTTTTATTGTTTTAGAAATGGTTCCATACCTCGAATTAATTAATTATTTTGTTTTTCTCTTTTCAGATATCGATGAGTGCAAAGTGGCTGGGGGCCCCAAGGGCCACCACTGCAGCGACAATACTGTCTGCGTGAACACCCAAGGCTCCTATCGCTGCGACTGTCTTAAAGGATACAGCCGGCAGGACTCGTCTGAGTGCAAAGGTACTTATAGCTCAGTGACGTCACTTAGCGTGTCCCCAGCCTTGACCTTGCTTCTTGTGCTCCTGTGCCTTCTCAATGCCTGCAGGATATAAATAAAAAAAAACTCTAAAAAAAAATTAGCTGGCACAGATATTGTCTCGGTTGGGTAGGCAGACACCCACACCCTAAAGAAAATCATTCTCTGAATGATCCATCTAACCAAGGAGCCCAAAAACTTCCAGCCTGTACACAAAAAAATAGTTCCTTGCATACTGGGCTGGCCTGAAACGGATACCGACCAACGCCTAAGGAATTAGAGAACCTTCTCTGTTGTATTCTTTCAAATGTAGTTTGCAAATTCCTCCTGATTGCCGGCCCATGGCTTGCAGGGGCCAGATGATAATTCCAATCAAAATGTAAGCAGAGCCCAGGGCCCAGCCTGACGAACACATTGGGTTGAATGACAAATGAAACTCATGTTTCCAGACTTGTATATCAATGTCTAAATAAAAAAAAGAGCATCATTACAGAGTCAATGACATCTGTGTAACAGCTTTGTCTAGATCATGTACAATTAAAATAAACCCAACATTCATACATATACGGTTAATTTCAAAAGCCCTCTTTCACACATCAGCCCCCACCCCCTTTTTCCATGTTTACTTCTTCTATATTCTTTAATAGACACATCAATGTAGAAGATATATAAATAAGAGTTTGAAATAGCAGATCTCAGTGTAACAATCACGTGACACTTATCGACGTTTCATCTTACACTATTTAGTCCCGTGACACAATTTGCTTTGATGAGCTTCCAGCGTTCGTGTCTGATACAAGCTTTCACGCCCTAGACTATGTTACGCACACACACACACACACGCAGAAGATTGCGTTGTTCAAACCTTTGCCATTGGGACACGCACTCACGGAATCCAATGATATAAGAAATGTAAGGAAACTTAGATCAACCAATCAGCTGTCCCCCGCTTGTACTAAAAAAAAAAAATGCAACGTTCCGGAGTAGTCCACCAGCGGGACTTCGATCTTTGGCCTCGAATTTATTTCGCGTAAGGGTAGGCTTTTACGATTTCATTTTCACTTAATTACGATTTCATTTTCACTTAATTACGCAACTATTAAATACCCAAAGATTTATTTATTGTCAGCCAACTCTGCCTCTTTCATAGAAGAGTTCATTACTATCTATTTCTTAGTATTACTTTAAAAAAATTATGATATAATAGTGTTACTGAGGTCAGTGATAAGGGAGGTAATTGATTTGCCTTTTTTTGTTTAAACTTCCCCTAAAAATTGTTGTATTTTTTTTCCCCAACTATTATGTTTTTTTTTTTGCTACGTAGATGTACTTGATGTGTCTTATTTAAAAATATATTCCTACTTAGAATACTTTAATTTTTATGAAATTTTACACTCAACTTAAACTTACCTCCCTTTCGTATCTCAGCACGCTTTCGCTTTACTACTGTTGACGTCTGATTCGAACACAAACTAATCTTCACAGCTTATATTATCCTCAAACAGTTTATAAGCTGAATGTTATACATGTTTTGACATAGCTTAAAGCTTTATATAACAAACACACTTTTCAAACGTTTCACGTCTTGGGGGCTACAAACAAAACAAAAATGTACAAGCATAAGCCATATATTCCATTTAAACATCTTTTTTTTTCTTTGTTTGAATATGATAACCGGAAGTTATCGTTTTGTATACCTCAGTTGCCTGGCAACTCAACCAATCGTTTTTAGTGTGAAAGACGAACCGGATGTGTTGTGTGTTTGCGAACTCGCGGTTCGAGAGTAATTGGAACAAAAGTTGTGAAGCTTTCTGAGACTTGCCCGTGTGTCTGGTCTGTGTATGTGGGCCTATATATTACGTATGTATGTAATCCGCATTTGACTGTACATAGTGACTATTTAAGTTATATACGAGTGAAAGGGGACGCCCATGTAAATAAACACCCCCCGACTTCCAGAGTGACTGCTTCTTTTTTTTCCCCTTGTTCCTTATCGGTCAAGTCATACTGTCATTTGATGCTGTCATCTGACACTGTCATCTGACACTGACATATTTATATATATATATATATATATTGTCTCTTATTCTGCTGTTGAATCCAAGGTTATGTATGCTGGTAAGACATACACGATTTGTGCAATGTGTTGATGTATTTATTATTTTATGTATATTTGATAGTATAAGAGACCGTTGCCGTGAGGATGATAAGGGTGATGAGGTCCAGCGCTTCTAGTCTTTGCATTTATCGATTTTGAAATTCACGCAGAATCACTGCAAAGTGAGAGTCAATAGGGCTATAGTACTTTTAAGTAGGAATTTTAAAAAAAAAATGGAAAATCGTAATTTTATCTCGAGGTAAATGTAGCCTGTATGGGGCATAAGTTATTAAAGATACTAGTTAGGGCCCAATCAGCAAAAGTTGTTTCCCCTTTACTTACAATCTGTATTCATCTCTGCTTACATCTTGTTTTTGTTTGTTTGTAGTTTTTTTTTTTTTTTTTTTCGGTGAAAATGCGAGTGATTGCCGACTTATTGACACTTCAACTGACCAATGAAATTATACAATGATTATAAAAGGGCGTGGTTCACCTGCGCAACATCTCGCCCACCCCATAAGCTATACACTAACTACCTGAGGACCCCTCCCCCCCCCCCCATCCGTTTTTTCTATTTATACATTTTTTTTTTTACTTTTTCAAATGTAAATAGTAAACATATTTTTGTGTCTGTGCCCATTTATTTATTTTACCTATTTATTTATATTTTTGCGACAATGTCGCCAATATATCTATTTATTACCTCACAATTCAATCTAAGTCATTGTATTTGGACCCGTTGCCTTTTGATATTCATACACTCGTATACCAGAATAATAACATGCCTACTGTCTCGCTAACTAAGAATAGTATAATGTTGCTGCGAACACTACGACCACGATAAGATTCATCTTTAAAAAAGAAAGGGGGACTTGGGAGCGTGTCTTCTGATAAAAGGGGTCTCGAGTTTAAATCATTATTAAGTCCTGAATTATCAAACAGACCCTTTTGTTGCAGAAGTGAAAAGTGCTAAGAGAGGGTTGAGACGCCAAGTAATATCCGCCCTTGTCACACCAAGACGTTAATATTAAAGAAAACATACACAATAAAACTCAAGCTCTTACATAAACACCCAAACGTTTACAGAAAAACACAAATTTAGATGTAAAACCTAAGCATAGACATGCAATCTAAAACATATTCCTAAATCGTATGCATAAACATGAAAACCAAGCTTATTTCTTAAATCCAAGCATACACATGAAACGAAAGTAACACAATGGTATAGCTCACGCAACACACCACAAACTCTAAAGACCAAGCAACGTAAATGTCCCACTTCTTTCATCAAATATCTTTTTTTTTTCCACTTCACTGCTTCCTCGTTTTGAATGTGCATTATATTTATTATAAAACCAAACCTCTGTGAATTTTTTTTTTTATTTGTCGGTCTTTGTTATTTTTAAATCATCCATTGTTTATGCATTTTTATGAAAGTTTTTTTTTTTTTTTAAATTAAGAACTTCCTTTTGGCAAGGGACGCAAGTGGTATAGGTACAGTTTTATAAATAAAATGATATTAATAATGATTTTTAACGTTCTTACCTCTGAAACAAAAAAGTTATATATGTATAAAATTACAACTCTCAAAGCTCAATATTATAAATTTTTTTTTGTAAATTGTAACACATTATTTTTTTTATATACAAAACTAAAAATAAAATACACTACCTCCTGTTCAGACGATTGCGTCCCTTTAAGCCATAAAGTGTCACCTCAGAATAGCTTTGTGTCGATGATGGATCTTTGGGAGTATAACTCTTTATTACAATTGTTATCATTATGATAATTTATGCTATTTATACCGTTACTGTACAAATTGTTATAAAAATGGTTAATATATGCTAATTATATGTTAATATATGCTACACACGCTTCATTTGTTGACCTCATGCTTTTTTTAACGTCAGGTTCTTAAAGATTTTTGTGTTTTGTTATCTATTTGTATTGGCCAAAATGTGCGATAATTTTGTGTTACTACGGAAACACTGTTGTATCATATTTTTTATTTTTTTTTGATGTGGTTGAGGCGATGAGTCTCATTGATTTTTGTATAATCTTTTTTTTAATCATACATTTTTTTTAATGTCTCATTTGAAATGTGTATTTTTTTTTAAAACATTGTTCATTGTTTTAATATATATAAATATTTATTAATACGTATGATTTTTTAACAAACAAACAACAAAAAAATGTTAAATAAACCAAGAGAATTTTGTTGATGAAAAAAAAATACAACAAAGAAACAAAAATGTATTGTTATTTTAATTTTTTTCTTAATTTTTGTTTTTCTCTTCGTTGCCACAGTAATGAAATAGTTGTCAATCTTTATTTTTTTTAAAAAAGAGTTACAAATATTTTGAATGCAGAAACAAAATAGAAACACATACATAGAGACACACAACATACTTAAACATATAAATCGGAAACCTATTTAGCAAAAAAATACATGAATAAAGTGCAGAATACCTGAAGACAAATTAAATAGACCCGGTGAAGAAATGCTTTGTTTTAATCAGATGCGAAAAAAATATGCAGATGGCTCTCAACTGGATTTCCATACCCATGTGAAACACTGCACTCATCCTTAATCTTCAAAATCTACATTGCCATTTACATTATTATTATGACTATGCCAAGACATGTATATAATGAGATTATTCTAGCTTGCTAAAGGGGACTTAAGTTCTAGTTTTTAAAATACTGTTAGAGATATTTTCTATAAAAAAAAACAACTATAAATTTTTAAGGATTATTTGCTTCTATATGTTTTGCTAAGAATGACGCAGTGTAGAATTCATTTAGATTCTCGATAATAAATTGTTATATATGAAAAGTATGAATTTTTGTAAAAAATAAATAAAGAAATGGTAAGGACATAGTATTAGAAACTAGTTTGGATTAAAAACAAAATTATTACAGATGACAAGTATACGTTTCCATAAACAACAATATACATATCTTGCATTATTTTATGATCAGCCCTAAGAATGGCGATTTTCTTTAAAATCAAAGTTATTGTGTAGCCTAAATACAAAAACATTATACAACTAATATTACGTTATACGACTTAGCAATACACAGGTATGTTGGAAATAGTTTTAAGCGTACATTATGCATTATTACAAGAAATAGCGAAAGGTATTTCTAAACATCTCACAGGCAGAGAGCGGGGCCGCCCCTACTGTATAGTTGCATCTGTATTCCCCCTCAGATATCTGTTTTTTTTTATACTCAACATTGATACCATAGTAACAGAAACTAAAGGCGTACCTGTGGAAGATGCTATTTTATTATGATTACTGTGTGCTATTAACACAACCTGCTCGGAGCACCGCCATCCACTCAACATTCGTATAGTCTTGTGTGTTTAATAAACGCTTAGGTTCTCAGACTATTTGGCACAGGAGAAAGATTTCTACTAGTACTGTCGCCCCGTTCTTCTGTCGGGGTGTCCAGACCTCGTCATTCAAACCTCACCCCCCACCTCCCTTTTTTTTTTACCATTCTTTTCGTTTCATTTAGCACCGCCCCCCTCCCTCCCTCGGCTCTTACATCAGCAGACGATAACTTACCCGCCAGTTTGACGTAGTTCCATAGAAGAAGAAGAAAAAAAAAAGCTTCTATTTCTTGTTCGTTTTGTAACCTTACTTGTTAAACTTACTAAAAATAAAACCTAGACACTAGAACCACTGCAATATACAGCAACCCAAAAGCTTATACATAGAAACCCAAGCATTCATATAAAAACCCAAGCATTTACATTGAATCATAATCTCCACACGCAAAAACGAAATGTAATAAAATACTCAGAAAGACACAAAGATAAAGGCACATTCCTCGTTCCATATGCTAGGACAAATTTGTACAAATGCTCCTTCTTCCCTAGTGCTATTAGAGCATGGAATGGGTTGCCTGAGCTAGCCAGGAAAATCAATGACTTAGCAGAATTTAGGTCATTGGTTAAAATGCATGACGCCTACTATCTAATCGTCTTCTTTATTTGAAGTAACGTCTGTATAAAATAAGATAAGATAAACCCAAATCTAGAATCTCCATACAACATATCAATGACCAGTGGTGCAAATATTGTACCTTTTCATATTCTATTGTTTAAATCAGCTTTTATAAAACAGCAATTAATATTATTCCAAGGGCTCATGTGGGTCCAAACTGGACACGAATGATGGGCCCATGCACAATGGACCATTTTGCGCCATGGTTGGTGGGCCCCTTATGGTCGTGGCCCGAGTATATTGAACCCTTTCGTGCCATGGATGCTACGCCACTGATACCAGTGATAAGCTCTTCCATATCAATATACTACTCAAGTCAAGACATAAATAATTACAGCAAAGATTGTTGATTGCGTGTAACATCAAAGGAACATTGACATACCAAATAGACCAAAGTAAAAAAAACAAACCAGCATGTTTAGGCCACGAGAACTTCCTTAGCTAAGAAAAGACAAACATCTAACACAAAAATAGGCATCAAGGCAAAGTATTTCCACTACGTAAGATTCACTAAACTTTTTTCAAAAGAGCAGGCCTCAGGCCGATGTGCTCCAATTGGGCTCCAGCGTCAGGCAGGGGGGCCCCTGCAAATTTACATGAAGCATATCACTATCAGTCAAAGGCTTTAAAAGTTGTAGTACTTAAAGGGTTAACATATTTAGCCTATCATGCGATTGACGTAACTTTAATTAACCCACAGGCACCTATTGCGTTTGAGCTGCTTCCTATGCATATTTATATAATGATCTAATAAATAGTAATAGTAAAATTGTAATAGTAGTAATTGTAAAAAAAAAAAAAGATTACAAGATGGGGCCTCTCAAGCCTCCATTACATTGGGCCCCGCAATTAGTAAGGCCGGCCCTGTTGAGGAACACACATCGTCAAATTCAATGCATTTGTTTGGTAATTATCATTTGTCAAAATGTACTATTTGAAGCCTTTGTTGAATCTCTTCCACGCCAAATCTATATTAAGCCATCGCAAAGAAAAGGGAATGAATCCATCACACGAACGACGTTTGGAAGCTGTGCTTTTTTTTTTTTATCTCCATTATTTTCCATTTTGTAAGAAAACTACATTAGAATTTCAGCACGCTTACTCATCTGCGTAGATTTTATTACAGGTTGGAACACCGTCAGGGGTAGTAAGTCAAGAACGTAGATGGTGGCTTGTCTGCCCTTGCTCGCAAGTAGTTGGCCTAACGAGTAAAAAAAAAAAAAAAAAAAGCCCTCAGAATAAAACAAGTTTTTTTTTGTTTTTTTTTTTGGTATGATCGTCAGACAGGCCGAGAGAAGGGAAGACAGCGCGGTGGTATCTGGCGCACAGACAGCAGACGGCCTGGAGTGCCAAGGAGTGCATCCAAAAGTTAGGCCTAGAAACAGATTCATTTATGCATGCATGTGTTACATAGCATTATGTTATATAGTATTACATTATACAGTATAAGTCTTAACATTGTCTGATTTTTAACATTGTTTGCTATCTGGGCTAGTCAATCTTCTTTTTTTGGTACTGGGGGGGGGGTGAGAGTACTAGAATATACGAATTACTTCCCTTTAGGATTCGTAATAAGAATATTTTTTTTCTATTAGTTGTGTTAGACATTGCTAGGAATAATAATAATCTAACCCAAATAACAATACATCTGGGTTGTTGTTTTTTTTTTATATCAGCCGAGAGGATAATGAAAACTGAACTCGAAGACACATTCAAAGACATGCCACATCACCAGAAAAATTTTCAGTCAACACTGTTAAAGGGACTTAACAATGAATTTTGTTTCTAACGAAGCTCGGCCCTTGCAGTGCCAGAGAATGAATAATTAGTTCTTTATCAGACAATAGAAATAGATGACCTTAACATCATCTGCCCCATAGATCGCAAGGTCTGAGGGAACTATAAAATAATAATTAATGACAACTGACCTCACAGACACCTTCAAGCCCTTAACATCCATAAAAGGTTCTCGTTGCCTGTCAGAGGGCGGTACTGCTGCAGACCTGCCACATCACCAGAAAATTCTCAGTGGGCACTGTTAAAAGGGTGACAATGAATTTTTTTTTCTCACCAACGAAGCTTGACCCTGGCAGTGCCAGAGAATGAATACTCAAATGAATACAAATAAAAATACTAATAAAAATAAAGATGGAAATTCTTGTTACCATCCAGAGAACATCATTTGAACATTACTTATTGTACATTTTAATGGAAAAACTATTGCAGCCATACAGCTAATGCTCTTGAATACTGATTCTATCATTGCTAGAGAATGAAGATTAGCGCATGATTGATACTCATAATGCGCTTAAACATAGTCTGGCTTGGCTATCTGTAAAGAGGGCTCAAGGTTCGACACCCGACTCGAGCAGAGTTGTGCTTACTGAGAGCCTTCCCCCCACTGATCCACAAATGAGATTGGACCATAGCGCACTAAGCATGCTATAAGCATGAAAGTAGCGCAATCTAAAAGTTATACTTTAATTTAATTATTGTCATGCAGACAAACTGACAGCAAGATAACACAATGTGTTTGACTATGGACTGTATTACAATTTGTATAGTCTGACTAAAAGAATTGTTGATGTTTTAGGTCGTCCCCCACCTCCAACATGTAGATGTTATCTTAAGGAACCTTAAAGCAGTGGACATGCTGACCACTGGGAAGACAAAGCCCTGGACTAGAGACTACACTACGTGGAAAGAAATGGTGACCAAGAAAGCTAAGGACAGCAAAAAAAAAATAATAATATAAAAAAAAAACCCGCTGGCCTCAGATCTGGATAAAAAGTGTGTCAAACGAAAAATGTCTGGTTGGCTCCTCAACCACCAGAGCGAAAGCCACCTTAACCTGCGATATATGTGGACGGGAGTGTCTCTCCAAAATAAGGCTCCACAGCCACATGAGGAAGTGTGCTAGGAGATGAATTATAGCCTTTCTACATCTGAAGGAGATCAGCTATTGGTCAGTTATTGGTCAGTTTTAGGTCAGCTATTGGTCAGTTATAGGTCAGTTATAGGTCAGCTATTGGTCAGTTATAGGTCAGTTTTACGTCTCATGTCGAGTTGAAGCTCCTGAAAGCTACTCCAATCTCTAATCGCAATTTACCAACTCAAAGTACGCATTGAAACAGAAGCTTGAAGTCCCCTATTATAAACACAATTAACTCTCTCCCTCCTAACTGACGATGCCAAGGTTGATTTGACCCCATTAAACTAATTTAATTTTTGGATTTATAAACTTAAAATTTTTCTTGTGTAAAAAAAAGAGCATGCATTCCGCTAGAATTCGATACCAAATATAACATTTTCGAATAACAAAGAAAAATTTTACTGAAGTTTAACCCTAACAGGATAGTGAAATAAAATTAGAGCCAAATGAATACTTCTATCGGAATGAGGGAAATAATTACGGAGAGAAAGAGTTAAAACATAATTCCAATGACAAATATCTACTTTCAATATCGGTGTTACAATAATAAAAAAAAAAATTCTAAATGATGTTTAACATATCTCTCTATTCACGTTTGTCTAAGTCAGGGGTTCTCAACCTGTGGGTCGCGACCCCCTTTGGGGGTCGATTGACGATTTGCCAGGGGTCGCCTAAGACCATCGAAAAAATGATTTGTTTTTGTCTATTCTTCTATTGCTGTTTGTGTGTGTGTGGGAGGAGGGAAGTTCGCGGCAGAGTGGGGGATTGTAAAAAGGGGTCGCCGAGCCTAAAAGGTTGAGAACCGCTGGCCTAAGTAATCTCGCTATTCGGTATTCACCTGCGTCTCCTCTTTCCCTAGTCACCATTATCTACCTATAAGTCTACTGCAAGGTGAAAAAATAGATCGTCTCAACTATTTCGTACCTAGCAATAACCCGTTCTAAAGATAACAGGGAAGTATCGACTTGTATTCTACTATTACAGCATGTGCAGTAGTGTCCCCTTACTCCCAACATAATATTCACGATTACCTTTCTTTGAAAATATTATGTATTTATTTTTTTTCGTTATTAAATATTTTCTCTCGACAAGTTCCATCTTTTAAAAAAAAAAAATGGAAGTGCGTCACGTGATTTATGCTAGTCAATGGCCGAAGTTTCTTAATGAATGAAGCGGCCAGGTAAATACAGAGTTAAGGGTTAGGTTTGGCTGGGGGGGGTTTTTTGTGTTTTTTTTTTAAGAAAACGGTATAAAATTTCATTAATAAAACATCTAACATCTGCTGATCTGTTGATCTGTTTTCTAGCCAAAGAAGAAATTAAGGGAATATTATCCCTTCATGTTCGTGTAGTCTACATATAAATCTATTAATTTCATTATTGTTATTATTTTCATTATTGTTGTTATTAGTATTATTATTTTGTTATTTAAATTAAAAAAACATTTAGACTGTGTTTTAGTATTCTCATGTTTATCTATTTGTTTGTTTCTCTGTATTTCTCTGTCTCTGTTTTTCTCTCTCTCTTTCTCTCTCTTTGTCTCTCTCCTCTGTCTCTCTTTTTTTCTTTGTTTCTATATCTCTCTCTCTCTCTCTTCTCTTCTATCGCTCTCCTTTTCACAAAGCTTATAGCAACTCACTCTGTCTGCCTGTTAAAAAGTGTGTACACGTCATTTTCTCCCACACCCATTCTCAGTTCAAAGTGAAACTTCGCACAATTATTCATTTACAGCAGGGGTTCTCAACCTGTGGTTCGCGACCCCCTTGGTGGTCGATTGACTATTTGCCAGGGGTCGCCTAAGACCATCGAAAATATGGATTGTTATTGTCTATCCTTCTATTGCTGTATATGTGTGTGCGGGGGAGGGGGGTCGCGGCAGAGTGGGGGATTGTAAAAAGGGGTCGCCGAGTGTAAAAGGTTGAGAACCGCTGATTTACAGAGACAAGACACGAATCAATAAAAATAAAAGATTAACCAATTAGACAATTAATTACTGTTATTAATTATTTTGTTGAATAGCAAACAAGGGAAGCTAATACTTTAGTATTCTTAGATATGGCTAAATTTGTTGGGTTTTGTCCCCTTAATTAATTGTAATTAGTTATTGTACCTAAAAAAAATCGCGAATCAGTAAAAAAAAAAATACATAAAGGGGAAAAGCTTATTTAGTTTTAAGAACGAAGTTCTTTCCCTTTAGGATTTTTTTTATTTTGCTTGTTTTTCTTTGTTTCTATTTCTCTCTCTCTCTTTCTCTCTCTCTCTCTCTTTATCTCTTTCACTCTCTTTTCCTCTTTCTTCCGTTATCTCTTTTTCTTCTTCTAAGAGTTTTTCTCTCTAATTCTCTCTCAGTCTCTGTAAAGCTCTCTCTCTCTCTCTCTCTCTCTCCCTCTCTCTCACATATAGTCGTACAACAACGCCAACAACATAAAAGGCAACTTAACAACACATACACGCCACCCGTACTAGTCACCAAAACCCGTCCAACTCAAGCAAAATAGTCTAAAATATCCCCCCCCCCCCGTTCTCTTTCTCTTCATCTTCATAATTACAACTCCCCCACCCCCCTCTCCCTCCCCCGGATGCCCTGACACTTGTGTGTGCGTCTGTAGGTCAAAAATGATGTCAGGATGACACAGAAGACATGCCCCCCCCCCCAAAGCCCGCCAAACCTAGGCATAGTTTTAAGACGTGTCGCTGTGGGGATTTCCCGTTCCTATCTTCACACCTTTCAGAAAACATTGCCAAATAAAAAGGAAAGAAAAGAAGCGAAACGAAACATGTTGCATGTTTTTTACATGCTCGTTTATTTTTTTTCTTCCCACAATTGAATAGAGAGATGCACACACTAAAAACGCAGACACATACGCATTGATACGCACACACGCGCACACTAGCTGGTATGCACTGGCTGATATTAAATATATATAATAGTGTATTGACCCAGACCAGTGGTTCTCAATTTTTTTATCTCTTCGCTTAAGCCCTCGTTTAATGTACATACGCCCCCCCCCCCTCTTTTTTCTGTATACACACTTCTTTCCGTGTGTATCTTATCTTATCTTATCTTATATAATACAGACGTTACTTCAAAAAAGAAGATGATTACGTCCTACGCGTCATGCATTTAGTCATGCATATTAACCAATGACTTAAACTCTGCCAAGTCACTGGTTTTCCTGGCTAGCTCAGGCAACCCATTCCATGTTCCAATAGCACTAGGGAAGAAGGAGTATTTGTATAAATTTGTCCTAGCATATGGGACGAGGAATGTGCCTTTATATCTATCTATAATATAAATCAGAAAAGTAAGGCGGATGTATGTAAGTCCCGAATACAAATCAAAAACGTTTGACAAATCTTGATAAAACTTGGCATAAATGTTCCTTAAATCATGGCGGAGACAGTAGTGTATGTTTAATGTCCCTCCCACAATCGAGGGGCCCTAAAAATAGACCAAAATTACCTAAATGTATCTCCATTAAAGAACGCGACTCGTTTTGGGCGCGGGTCGTTTTGGCGCAGGGGACGTTTTGGCGCGAGATATAATTTGACAATAATTTAATAATAAGCACCTAGCTTTTATAGCCATGTTTATTTCACTCTACAATAATATTGTAGGTATTGTATGAACTCTTACACCATCCAGCGAACTGAGTTTTTTTTTTTTTTGTGTTGTTGTTTATTTCATGAATATATAATAAGTCAGATTCCTGAAAGGTAATGACATTCTCCCCCTTCCCTTTAATTATATATGATTTCTGCTAAGCGCATTAGATGACATTCTCCTATTTCTTTCCAAATGACATTTAAAAAAAAAGAATTGACATCAGTTTAATATCCGAACAAGCTGAGATACTTTTACAAGATATATTTTGAGAAAGTGGGTAGGGGTGATTTGGGTGACATCTCCCCTTGACGCAGGTAAAGTCAAACAAATGAAGCACCCAGCACTGGCGATCATCTCCTTCTGACTGGTCATTACCTGTGATACCTAGCCCGCCCCCTTTCTTCTGGGCACACTTCACTCCTTGCACATACTCTCTCACGAGTAGGACGATAATCTGTTTTTAACACTTCTCTTGACTCCCTAAGTTCGAATTCATAAGCCTTAATCTTTAATTCCATGAGCGGCCCAAAGTCTACCCCTCTCTTTCAATCTCTTCGCCCCTACATCTTTATATGCTCGCACAGGTTGGAACATTCACTATTCATTGGTCCAGCACGCTGACAGACTTGGCAAAACTTTCGCCATTTCATTCTATTATATTTCTAACTGAAAACCTGGTATTATTTTAAAATCATTTTTTTTAATTAATGGAAATCTGCAGTTAGGAATCGAAAACATTGCTTAATTATATTAATATGATTTACAGAAGGCAGTAGCCTTTGGTCAGTCATCTTTAAGCGTCCATAATTTAAAAAAAAATACTTTTAATTGTAGAATTCTCATCGTCACTTTCGGTAAAGCCTTAGAACCTGAGCCAACACTTAAGTCCTTAGTTGTAGACGTCACAGGTCTGCATTGTTTGTTAAAGAGTTTCAATACGAGGTTATCAGCGATTTGACTTAGAGATTATGTTTGTTACAGAACAGAACTTCAAGTCGAGGCTGACCAACGATTTGACTTAGAGACTATGTCTGTTACAGAGCCTCAAGACTAGGCTGATCAGCGATTTGGCTCAGAGACTATGTTTGTTACAGATCTTCAAGACTAATCTGATCAGCGATTTGACTCAGAGACTATGTTTGTTACAGAACTTCAAGTCGAGGCTGACCAACGATTTGACTTAGAGACTATGTCTGTTACAGAGCCTCAAGACTAGGCTGATCAGCGATTTGGCTCAGAGACTATGTTTGTTACAGATCTTCAAGACTAATCTGATCAGCGATTTGACTCAGAGACTATGTTTGTTACAGAACTTCAAGACTAATCTGATCAGCGATTTGACTTAGAGACTATGTTTGTTACAGAACTTCAACACTAGGCTTACCAGAGATTTGACTCAGAGACTATGTCTGTTACAGAACTTCAATACTAGGCTGATCAGCGATTTGGCTCAGAGACTATGTTTGTTACAGATCTTCAAGACTAATCTGATCAGCGATTTGACTCAGAGACTATGTTTGTTACAGAACTTCAAGACTAATCTGATCAGCGATTTGACTTAGAGACTATGTTTGTTACAGAACTTCAACACTAGGCTGACCAGAGATTTGACTCAGAGACTATGTTTGTTACAGAACTTCAACACTAGGCTGACCAGAGATTTGACTCAGAGACTATGTTTGTTACAGAACTTCAACACTAGACTGACCAGCGATTTGACTCAGAGACTATGTTTGTTACAGAACTTCAACACTAGACTGACCAGAGATTTGACTCAGAGACTATGTTTGTTACAGAACTTCAATACTAGGCTGATCAGCGCTTTGACTCAGAGACTATGTTTGTTACAGAACTTCAACACTAGGCTGATCAGCGCTTTGACTCAGAGACTATGTTTGTTAAAGAACTTCAAGACGAGGCTCATCAGCGCTTTGACTCAGAGACTATGTTTGTTACAGAAATTCAAGACGAGGCTGATCAGTGATTTGACTTAGAGACTATGTTTGTTACAGAACTTCAACACTAGGCAGACCAGAGATTTGACTCAGAGACTATGTTTGTTACAGAACTTCAATACTAGGCTGATCAGCGCTTTGACTCAGAGACTATGTTTGTTACAGAACTTCAAGACGAGGCTGATCAGCGATTTGACTCAGAGACTATGAGTAACAGTGTAATCTTAAACGACCTAGCATTGTGTTCGAGAGTTTAATTAAAGGAGATACACGAAGGAACTCGATACACAACAAACAAAACAAAACAAAAAAACTCATTAAGTTTGGCATGGAGGGGAGGGAAGGAAAAAAAAACTCTTAAAGCGAACTCGGAAAAGTAGAGCCAATAATCGATTTCAAACATCCGGTCTAAAAAAAACTCAAACTTCCGGCTCTGGGTCAAGGCTGCCATTTTCTCCCATCCACAGGAGATCTTTTAAAAAAGAAATATAATTATATTCCTAGTTAATCTAAAATTTGTGAGCTCTTTTTCTAAGGATTAAAAAATTAATTTTAAATTTTTTTAAAAGTTCAGTGTAATCAAATCAAGATAGAAATCCATTATAATATGGACCACATCTGATAATTTTGCGTTTTGCTATATCTCCACAACCAATGTAAAAAAAAAATAAAAAATTAACCGATGCAATTTTTACAAAATTAAAAATGTTCATACATGGTGATAAAATTATAAACTGCTAGATTGATAGAGTATCCTATGTACAAAATAAAGGATGTATTGATGAGGGAAGTGTTGTTAAAAGTATATGATCATTAGTGTACATTTTATAGCACTGCAGAATCAATTTTTCCTAAGCTCTACTATTAGCACATAATACTTTCAATATAATGGACGCTTTAGGCTTACATTTTATGACAATGGCGCAACTTGAGACAAATTTAAATACAGATAGGTATACTGGCGTATACACATTGATATAAATAAGTATGCACGATAAAATTATAGTCTAGTTCTTTCAATAACACAATTACATTCATAAATTTAGGTAATTTTTTTTTTTTTTTAGTTGGCAACACCGAGGTTGAATTTAGCGGCCTTGACATTGTATAGTTAGTCGTGAAAATCTCCAGTAGGAATGGTTCACCAAAAAAAAAAAAAAATCCCACAAAATGACGTCATTAGAAGTATACTCTCGGTGCCTTTTGCTTTTCTTAGAGCGATAACCACGCCCTCCTGTCACGACTTCCTAACCCAGGCTAAAAATAGATGCCCTACTTTTCTGCTGCGGAGGTACAAAGTTATGACTCAAATGTCACCGCTGACATGACGAGCGGTTGAAGACCCCCAAGGAATAGAGCGCACAATAAATAGATATCACTCAGTGTGGACTTAAAGCTTCCCCCATTGTTGCTTGCGCCGGCATTGCTAAAAGTTTTCGATGTAGCTCTACTCTCAAGAAAACAAAAATACGACAATATTTTTACTACAAAGCTTATATTAAATAGCTCTGTCTGTCTGTCTGTCTGTCTGTCTGGTTAAAAGTTTGAAAACGTAAATTCTATCACATCCATTCTCGGATCAAGTTGAAACTTTACAGTGTTATTTATTGTAACTAAAAAAACACGAAAAAAAATAATTAAACAGCTAAGTTAATTAATTGTTGGTAATTAATAATTTTATTTGATATTTAATAAGGGAAATAAATTCTACATTATTGAGATATATAGCTGTAAATGTGGGGTTCTTCCCTTAAGATAATATTCCTACTTTTCTTTAAATAAGTATTTTTAGAGAATATTTATAGTTTTTATGCTTGTCACCACTCCACCTCATCTTCCCCCCCACCCCCCATTCTCTTATGAAAAGTAAAAGTAAAGGTTCACCTTTCAGACCCTGCGCACTATGTGGTGAGATGATTTCAAACTCATCTGTTTATGAGGCCTATGATTGATAAGGGTCAACATCGTATGCCAGGTACTCATTACAGTGGCGTCTAACAAATCTTGACATCAGACCCCCCCCCCCAGAGTCTTTACCGGGATTCGAACTCGAGACGCTCCCCTAAGGTTTTGAAGCCATGTGCTTTACCTCGCATCAGCCACGCCCCCCCCCCCCTCGCTTGTTATGCCACTTTATCTTTCTGTGCTATAAGTCACAAAGGCAGGGGCGCAGGTAGGAATTTTCCATCGTTTGGGGGCCCGGGGGCTTGACCTCTTAAAGGGCCCCAGGATTTCGCGTAATATATAATTTTTAATGTAAATACGGAGGGATTTTCAAATTCTCCCCCCTCCCTAGCTACGTCACTGTACAAAGGTCCTTCCAACAAGAGAAGATAATTACGTTCTTGGATTTTGTGTTTTGTTTGGCTTGATACTATTTCGCTTAATTCTAAACGCGGGTCTGAACACATCCAAGGGAGACAACAATTAATTATAACATGTGAAGACTTCAACTGATGTTTATTTACAGATGGGGATGGTCGTCTTGTCTCTCTATCCATCATTTTAATTAACAGTCTATTCATTATACATCTTTCTACAAGCCCTAGCCATAGTCTTCTCCTATCATGTACCCGTATTATGCAACGTCATTCGTCTGGCTACGTCACTACTTTTACCTTCGCTAAAAAAACTCTTACTGTGGCATTTTACATCTCGAGAACTATATTATTGACACAATCTGTGCGTGCCTCCAGGGCCGGTCCTACAAATTGAGGGACCCTATTTTATGGATGCTTCTAATTTTGTTTTTAAATCGCAGCTATTAATATTAATTATATTGTTATGTCACTCCTACTATCCAGCCTCTCTTTAAACTGCACCACACGACACAACGAACTTAACCCTTTCTCTTCGTAAATATTTTTCCACGTTTTGGAAGGAATTCATTTTGCTCATTACTATTTCACTACCCCTGTTATGATTGGGCTTCAATAGCTTTGTTGTTTGTTATCAGAAAATGTTTGATTTGGTATAGAATTAAAGGCGAATGTTTGCTCTTTTTATATAATTCAAAGTCAAGTTTAAAAAATTAAACATTAATTTAATTTAATGAGGTCAAAATCAACAATGGTATCGTCAATTAGGAGAGAAAGAGTTAAAGAACCTCACAACTCAGGGCTCCAAAGTATCAGTCAGTTTAACTTCAAATACATCGCAATTGGCGACAACATTAACACTGTCTTTACAGAAACCTAGTCTCTGCTCCGCACTGACTTCAGACACCGTGCTGGTTCTCGCCTCGTACTGGTCACATTGTGAGGTAAAGTGAAGTGAAGTCTTGAGTCTTAGCACACTGGCTCTTTTATAGGGTCTCTACTGGCCTTCTAGAAACGCATGGAACGTCGCTTGACCACTCGCTTGATTACCTTCGCCGTGACTTACGTACGTGTTATTTACGACACTGGTTGCCGAACTGGCGTGTACTGTCACTGGTCACGGTTGACCGCTCCTCCTGCGCTGGACTGTGGCGATTTGGGTAGGCTAGAAACAAAAAAGCACTACCCCCATCTGTGTCACCACCAGGTTTACAACAACCATCCATCCCAGTGGCGCTACAGCCCATGGAGAGCTCTGGCCTGCTTCAGCACATCCCTCCATTCAGATCTCTCCTGGGCCTTTCGTCTCCACGCCCTAACCCCAAGCTGCTTCAGAAGAGGCCAATCCTTGCGATCACAGGTTAGGCGCCGTTTCATTTTCACTCTTCTTTCTACTACTGTTGGGTATGGCATCTGCAATCTGTGACTCTTTCCTTTCTGCTCCCTAAAAACCATGCACTATCTATTTATTTACAAAACATAATCTCTAAACTAAACTAGGTCAATACACTAGAAAGTAACAGAGAGAGAGACTGAAGAATAACATTAGAGAGTTCAACTCTTCTCAAATTGGCACATTCCTTTTCATGCTCTAGTACAGGGGTTCTCAACCTGTGGGTCGCGACCCCCCCCTTGGGGGTCGAGTGACGATTTGCCGGGGATCGCCAGAGACCATCGAAACAATGAATAGTTTTGTCTATTCTTCTATTGCTGTGTGTCTGAGCGGGAGGGGGGGGGGGTCGCGGCAGAGTGTGGGATTTTAAAGAGGGGTCGCCGAGCTTAAAAGGTTGAGAACTGCTGCTCTAGTAGAACTAAGATAGAAGAGCACTTATAGATATTTGTTCTAGCATATGGTAACTAAAAAAATGTGCCATTTAGCTAAAAGGACTAAGAAAACTTAAAGATATCCTAATTGGTCACTCTGCTTATCTTATTATCTTATCTTATATAACACGGACGTTTCTTCAAAAAAAGAAGATGATTACGTCCTAAGCGTGTTCTTTGGTCAATCTAGTCATGCATGTTAACCAATGACTTAAATTCTGCCAAGTCACTGGTTTTCCTGGCTGACTAGGGCAACCCATTCCATGCTCTAATAAATTTTCGACCTGTATGGTGGCATGTTTGCACTAAGCAAGACAGCAGGGTTTCTGTCCAGGGTTTTTTGCAAGAGAGGACTTGAGCCTCTCAAGCCCTCACTCAAATGGAGTTATATGATGATGTTGATGATGCTATTATAGCACTAGGGAAGAAGGAGTATTTGTACAAATTTGTCCTAGCATATGGAACGAGAAATGTGCCTTTATCTTTGTGTCATTCGGAGTATTTAATTAGATTTTGTTTTTGTATTTGAAGATTAGGGTTCAGTGTTTTTATGTATAATTGCTACTTTACTTTTGAGTCTCCTATCCTCAAGGCTTTCTAAATTTAGTTATTTTGCTAAGGGTGTTACTCTAGTTAAATGTGAATATTCGTTAGTTATGAATCTCACTGCTCTATTTTGTGTCTGTTCCAGTTTCTTAATGTTTTCTTGAAATGACTGGTCCCAAACAGAGGATGATATTCTAATATTGGCCTAACCAAAGTTAAATAATATTATAGTTTTAAATTCTTATTTGATGTATAGAAATATATATTGCTATATTGTTAAGCACTTGTTTCTGTAACATTTGACATGTTTCTGATGTTCCTTCAGACTTGAAGATCATCTATTTCCTAGTTCAAACCCTTCCACATGGCGACGGGTAAATATAAAATTGGGTAGGGTATGAACCCGGGGCCATCGAGACGACCGAACGAGAGTCCAGCGCGCATACCGCACGACCAGGCAGCCATCTTGTGTGAAGTTGTGTATTTTGTTGACTTCTTGCCTCTGTGTCTCAAGTTGTTTTTTTTTTTATAAACAGAAACGACGTTTTTAACTAATGGCGCGAAAAGCATTTTCGGACTTGACGTCTGGTTATTGGACTTCTGGTTTATGGCTTTTTTTTTTTTTTGATGGGGAAGAGAGATATGGGGGTGGGGGAGTCAATGTGACAGCTGGGAAGCTACCACAAGTTTGCCTCGCGGGAAGGGGTAATCGCGGATTGAAATCGAACTTTAATCCGAATCCTGTGAAAAAAAGGAGGGGGGGGGAGGGATATTTAGAAAACGGTACCCCGTCAAAATAGCGCGGACAAAATAGCGCCGACAAAATAGCGCGAACAAAATAGCGCGGACAAAATAGCGCTGACAAAATAGCGCGAACAAAATAGCGCCGACAAAATAGCGCGAACAAAATAGCGCGGACAAAATAGCGCTGACAAAATAGCGCGAACAAAATAGCGCCGACAAAATAGCGCGAACAAAATAGCGCGGACAAAATAGCGCTGACAAAATAGCGCGAACAAAATAGCGCCGACGAAATAGCGCCGAAAAAAATATATTTCAGTCATTTTGAAAGAAATACTTTAGTTATTGTAAAGTATGAATAGAACCAATATTTGTTTTTATCTTAATATTATCATAATTTTTCAGTCATTTTGCTGGAAACACCTTAGATATCTTAAAACATAAATAAGCAAAAATCATATATAATTTCAAAATATAGCATTTATTTACATTATAAAAGTGTACTTCGAAAACACGCAAAGATACTTGTCAAATGTACACACACATACACACAAACAAACTTTCACAAAGTTAAATTGTAGGAAATGTCACGTAGAAATTCCATCACTGGCTTGTTTCCGTACATTGGCAATATGGCTTCAAGTCGTCTGCTGGAGGTACTTTGTCTTGCTTGCAGCTTTACTTCGTCGCAGGGAACACTGTGCTTACTGCATTTTGACTTGCCTTCTCAAAATCTAACATCACACTCAGTGGAGCAAGAGTTGGTCTTAGCTCCAGCAGTTTCTTGAAGAGTCGAACATAGTCAGGACATTAAATTACTAATAATCCGATACTTTTATACACATCATAGTCCGCGCTATTTTGTCTTGCGCTATTTTGTCGGGAAATTTTGCGCTATTTTGTCGGCGCTATTTTGTCCGCGCTATTTTGACGGGTCACCTTAGAAAACATGTAGCAGAGGTGGGACAGACAAAACGACAGACATTAAGTCTTTGCCTCAATACTCGTTCGTGGACCTATGTGTGTAAATGAACTGGGGTATGTATGGTAGGGTATATCAGTCATATGAGAGTAAGTGTGTATAGTTCGTCCATCATGGTTCGATCATGACCTCTTTTGTCCTCCAGGGGGCTGAGGGCTTTGCACTGGAGTTTTGTGCCTCAAGTGGCTGGTGAGACCTAATGAGCCCGGAATGTTCGGCTGCATACTTGGCAGGTTATTCCAGCTGGAGCTGGTGTCATTGCCCTTGCTTTTTTTCTCTGGCGCTTTTCTTCTGCCAGCAAAGTTTTATTGTCCTCAGCCATTTGTGCGCTAGTTTTCACAGCGCGACGCCATGGTGCATTCTCATGTAGTTCCTTCACCCAGTCGCCAAGGTCAATGCTGAAGGTTTTCAGAGAAGCTTTGAGGGTGTCCCTAAAGCGTTTTCTTTGTCCACCTTGTGAGTGCTTCCCTTCCCTCAATTGGCTAAGTATGGCAAGAATGTGTGTTTGGGGACACCTGCCTGAGTATTGTAATTTCAATTACTCAGACTGAGTGTTATCTAATAGATCTATGGGTTGTTGTTTTTTTTCAGTCAAGCTCATCTACCCTCGTAGCAGTAGCGTCCACATGGCATTGACCAGAGTATGGACACAAGGAACTATGAAAGCAGTTTACTATTTCATTGAGCGAAGTATGGGATTTAGTGAATGAATGGTATTTGGCAACAAGTACTATGTCCCGTGTTGCCAAGCTAGGATGTTTCTTTCTAGATTCAGCTTGGGTTTTTTAAAGGCTGGTGCTCTTATTGTCAAATGAGAACATGCAGAATTTACAAAATACTTTAAAAAAAAAAAGGCTTATCTAAGGAGAACAACTCCACATTTACAGCGCTATCTCTCAATAATGTATGACTTTACGAACTGTGACCTGGCAACGAGCTATTGTTCTAAACTGCCCACAGGTTGCAACGTCATAAGTCAGGGTTCAGGCCTTCTATGACAATCGGTCTCGATCTAATCCAGTCTTTACAGTCTTAATGTTCGATCTTAAAATATGGCTACCTATGGCGTCCTTAGAAACCAGGCACAGTTCAATGGCGCCTGTTTCTTACAGATATTTCATTCACTTCACACGCCCCTGACGTAACTCTCTTACACCAAACGAACTTGCCAACTCGAAAACACAATTACACTCCGTAAGACTTTGATTTCAATCGAAAATAAGAAAAAAAAAAGTTTGTAATTTGTTCGGATGATATACAAATGAGTCAGGAACCACGCCTATTGGTTTTAAGTCTAGCACATTTTTTTTTCAAAAGCTGAAGATTAGATATTGTCTGTGAAAGGGGGATTTCTATTGGTGGAGTCCTTACCACGTGACACAGCCTTGCTTAACGAGAGTAATCAGACGCTTGTTGTTGCTTGCCGCTCTCGCGGACAGATTGTTTAGAGAGTACACCAGAGGACTGTTAGGACAACACGCTCAAATAAATACGTCTGCTGAGATTGTCCTCTAAGGTTCTAGTACAGTGGTTCACTAATACAACTGTTGGGATCACTTTGTACTCAGGGCCGGTTTTACCAAAAAACGCAACAGAAGTTATAGCTTAATACAAATACAAAATAAATATTTAAAAAAAATCGTTCTATTGATATTTTCAGTCATTTTGAAGAAAAAGCAAAGACAAAAAAAAAAAAAATGCCTGATTTGGATTACAGTGTGTCCCAAATATTAAATAAATTATGGCTTCACCTAGTGTAAATCCGGCTCTAGTTCTAGCACAGTGGTTCATAAAATAAACTGTTGGGACAGGGCCTAAGCGAGGTGAACTGGGTGGCCCCCCAAGTGAAATAGAAAAATAAATTAAGACCGGAAAATACGCAATGAATTAAAAAAAACTTTCCTGCATCTATATTTAAATGAACTAATAGTGAAATTCATATTGCGCCGATAGCACGAATGTGCTTTAGGGACGATTCATGATCACTAAACTTAGAAATAACATTTTGACATTTCACCAGAAAGAAGAAACAATGGTCTTCTAATATATGCAGTCTGACAAACAGATCTCAACATCTGTAAATAAGCCTTGAATCATGGTAGAGACTAGAGCTTGGCTAGTAGACACAGAGTTTCGCTTTGTTTGAGATTTGAACCACGCATCGCAAACTTTTCTCGAAAAAAAAAATTCTTTTGGTCCTGTACGAGGCCCCGCCCCCACAGTGGCGTAGCTAGGGTGGGGGAGGAGGGGGAGAATTTTAAAATCCCCTCGAACCCCTTTCTCAAGGGGGCCCCAATGAGTGGTTTTTTTACATTAAAAATTAAATATTACGCAAAATGCTGGGGCCCCCAAAGAAGTCAAGCCCCCCGGGCCCCCAAACGATGGAAAATTCCTAGCTACGCCCCTGCCCCACCAATCGGAAGCCCTGGCGACTGCCTAGATTGTCTACGCATAAGGCTGGCCCTGGTTGGAATGCATTAGTACACAGGGCCGGATTTACCTATTGGCAACACTAGCTGAAGCTCAGGGCTCCTAACAAATATTTAGCATTGACGTATAATATCTGAACTTACAAAGGGCCCAGTATCTTAAATAGTTTAGGGCCTTATCAAGTCCAAATACGCCATGTTTGTGCCATGGGGCGTTACCAACGTTACTACATTTCAATGCTCGAAATGTGTCTTTCTTTTTATGTATGTAGGCCACAGCTGGGGCTGCGTAGCCACAGGAAATTTCCTCATTAATCTTCGGACTCGAAGACAACCTTTTTTATTATTATAAATAGAAGACTCTTGGAGCTCTAGTCTCATAGAAGCAACTGTTCTCTCAAGGAGAATCCAAGCAGATGTAAATTGTTATATCCCTATTACCGATGGCTCGTATCTCAAGAAGCTTGGTTTAGAGGCGAGGCCTAAGGCAGAGCAAACAGGGGGACCATCCCCATATTTCTTCTCTGCACGACATCAGCCTATCGGTTGTCCGTCATAAAACAGCTCCTCGAGGAACGTATGTGGATAGTGACATGGTTGTTGGGGTTAGTTTTCACATCCTCGGCTGTGAAATGGACTCTGTCCTTTGGCACCCCAACCAGATTTCTAAATTACTTCCCTATTTTGCTTTTACCGTCTCATCTAATCTTTGTTTCTACCAGAAGAGGATGTCGAGGCTGATGAACGAAGCCCGGGACTGTGTCTTGAATGGCTGCCTGGTCGTGCGGTTTTTCGCACTGGACTGTCGTTTGGACTTATCGATGGTCCCGGGATCAAACCCTGCCCGCTCCCACCCCCCGTCGTCCTGAGGGAGGTTTGGACTAGGAAGTAATTATCTTCAACTCTGAAGGAACATCCGAAACATGTAAAAACATTTTACAAACATCTTCCAGGCTAAGCAGTCCTCGCGCATTTGTAACAAGTTTGAAAACTAAAAAACTTTACAATCGGCATTCTGAAGAAGAAATCAAAAGTAGGACAGCGCCGAAAATAGCCAAAAAAACTTGAGGCAGACGTCAACGTAAATCAGACTCCTCCTGTAATGTAAGCCTGGGGTTTTCCACCAAGAAAACTATTCCATCTATGTTTTTTGTTTTATTTTCTGTTTACTCTACTCTTCTTTTTCTGTGTTTATTTTCCCCAGTGTATCCAGACATGGCCGCTAGACAGAGTCAAGTGTTTTTCAACATTTATGTTTCTATGTTTTTGCCTGCTGGGTTGATTTCAGTTGATGTTATTACAGCGTTCAGAATCTTCGTTTGAAGTTTGGGTTTTTAATCAAACGCGTAAAATTGTGTTTTAGTCTGGATATTATCGATGATAACACCGATAAAAAGGGCAATAAAAGTGTTCAGCCAATACAAACTTGTATCATCTTATTGTCATTTTTTGTCTCCCCCCTCCCCGGTCCGTCGCTGAGGGAGGCGTGGTGGCCGAGCGGTGAAGCGCTAAGATTACAAACCGAATGGTCTAGATTTCGAAGCATTAGTAAAGTTCTAGAGACTCGAACTGTAATAAATCACTTGTATTCCAAGCTGATTCAGACAGCACGCTCTAAAGGAACTAGAGAAGAAGAAGTACTTGTAAAAGTTTGTCTCAGCAAAAGGGATACCAAAATGTGCATTAATCGTTGTGCATTTATTACGATTTAACTATAGCCCCCGTCAGTCATAGAATGGCATTTTTTTTAGAATGTAAATTCGTAGTCGTGTCGTGTGGCGCTATGTTTTTGTTTTTACAAAGCTCACTTTGTCTGTCTGGTAAAAAGTTTGTAAACGCTATTTCTCCGACACCCAATATCGATTAAAGCTGAAGTTTGGCATTCGTTTCCCTGACAACACAAGAATTAATTTTTAAAAAATATTAACCAATTCGTCAATTAACTATTGGTCATTATTTTTGTTTTTTGTTTTGGTTTTTCAAACAAGGGAAAACAAATTACTTAACTGATATGGTGGTATAAGTTGAGTTAGCCCACTTTATACTTTGAAGGTCGCCGCTTTAAAGTCTGAAGCTAACAATAGATAACAATAAAAACTTATTTTTTCATAAACGATTTGCTGGCATAGTGGTTAGTGTGCTAGCTTGAAGAGTGTGAGAAGGCTTTAGCTCTCTAGTTCGAATTTAGGTCGTTCAGCTATATATGTTTATGAATTTAAAAAGCGATCACCCAGATACACCCTTTTTTCTACCCCCTACCACTATCCCACTGGTCCAGACGAGTGACAGGATCATAGCGTATTGAGAAAGCTAAAAGCATGAAATTTTCCGAATCAGAAACAATTGGTGAAAAAATATTTGTAATTCGCAGAGATTTATTATTGGCAGTCTAGATCTTTTACAAATTTAATTACATTACTCTATCTCAACTAATTGATACAACTACATTTATATCATCTTTGTTTTTTTAAAAGTATTTTTTATTATGTTCTTGTTTCCTTTGAGTAACAGGAATACCTAACGCAATTGTAGCTAAATGCGTGTACACCTTCTTTCTCTACTCAAAGGCGCTAGGTACTGAGTTACGGGGGAGGAGGTGACCGTGGGAGTGATTTGAGCGCCAAGTTTTCATCAAATGAATGGGGGTCTGTCGGAGGGAGGCGATTTCAGGTAACCCCCCCCCCCCCCAACCAGTGTGCATCACGGGAGCACTGATTAGATACTTTAAACCACTTTGTTTCGATTCACAGTTTCATAGTTTAAAATGACTTAAAATTAACTTACAAATGAATGTCCCCGAGTTCACCTAACTCTAACAGGTACCTGACTTTAGCAAGGGAAAGTAAAGGTCTTGGTGCTGGTCACATGACGCCCTGCTCTTTAACCACTGGCCAAAGAAACAGATGACCTTAACACCATCTGCCCTGTAGATCGCAAGGTGCGGTGGCTGAGTGGTAAAGCGCTTGGCTTCTGAACCCGGAGGTCTCGGGTTCGAATCCTGGCGAAGACTGGGATTTTATGATTGTTATCTTTAGTGCGCCTTTGAGTTAATATCCCTCAGTCCACCCAACACTAATGGGTACCTGACATGGGTTGGGGAAAAGTAAAGGCGGTTGGTCGTTGTGCTGGCCACATGACGTCCTCGTTAACCGTGGGCAACAGAAACAGATGATCTTATTTCATCTGCCCAGTAGATTGCAAGGTCTGAAAGGGGAACTTTTTACTGTAAAAAAATTCAAAAAACAGAAATGGAGAAGTGCTTTGAGTGCTGGGACAATTCTCAAAAAGCCCATGGAGTCTGGGAGCGCATGAGGCGCCCTCACCGCACTTCCCCGTGGCGAAGGCTGTCCAGGCCTGAGCAAGCTATCATAGCACAGTGCAGGACAGGCCATTGTCCTGTTGGCTCATATTTCTCACGGCTATGGCCAAATTTCGATTCACGGTGCCCCCACTGCGGGGAGGAAGAGGAAACCGTGCCTCATATTCTGTTTGACTGCCCCAGACTTGCTGATCTCCGTCTCGACAGGTCTGGGAAATCAAAAATTCTCGACCTGTATGGCGACATTTATGCACTACGCAAGACAGCAGGGTTTCTGTCCAGGGCTTTTGCAAGAGAGGATTTGAGCCTCTCAAGCCCTCACTCTAATGGAGTTTGATGATGAAGACTGTAAAAAAAATGTCAATTACATTTTATAAACAACATTCTATAAAACAAATTCGTGGAAAGAAATGAAACATGACTTGTCAAACAAAAAACAAACAACAAAACATTCAGAAATGAAATAAATATCATTGAAGATGTGGTTTAGAATAAAAATCTGAGAATCACTGGAAAACTTTTTTTAAATCTCAAGTGTTTTGAAAAGCCGACAAAGTGGGAAAAGTTGCGATAGAAATCTTTAATTTAACAAAAAATTGACAATGAGCCCTGTAGACAAGACGCAATTATTGTCTGATAAGAATTGTTTGGAAGAAAGTCTGATAGACTCTTTTATACGTTTGCCAATATGCCAGGTCTTTGAATTGAAGTGAATTTATTGCAAAAGAATTTAAAGCTTCTTCTTTTCTATGCAATGATTGGAAATCTGAGAATTTTGTTGTGCTTAGATTAATAAAAATAACTTAATTTATAGAGTACTGTTAACAAAATGTAGACTCAAGGCGCTGTGATAACATTACAAACATAAACACGAGAGCTAAAATGACAAACTAATCTACACAAGTTTTAAACAGATAGAATGTTCTTCTTGAATGTAATGAAACTAGTCTGTCTGAGATCAATAGGGAGTAAGTTCCAAACCTTTGGCCCGTGCACTAAAAAAGGCCAGCAGACTGTATTTTTTGAGGGAGAAACGTGGCACCACGAGAAGTGTTGAGTCCATTGAGCGCA
Source organism: Biomphalaria glabrata (assembly GCF_947242115.1). Lineage (NCBI taxonomy): Eukaryota > Metazoa > Mollusca > Gastropoda > Planorbidae > Biomphalaria > Biomphalaria glabrata. The sequence goes on along the minus strand of NC_074716.1, from coordinate 51,281,421 downwards.
GGGCTCTCTCAGGGACATATGGCGTGATCAGTTCGCTAAGGTAAAATGGCATTGATGACAAAGTATGGCCAATTTTTTTAGAGACATTTTAGTCGATTCTGGCTTTCACAGGAAGGCAATGGAGTGGGCACTAGAGAGTCTTTACTTTTGGGTCAAGAGTGAGGTCACAGAATCCTTAACGAAACATTGTGTTTTTACAAAGCTTATATCAGCTTGGTCTGGTAAAAAGATTGAACACTATATTTCTCCCACACCCATTTTCAGATCAAGCTGAAACTTTGCACAACTATTTATTAGCATAGACAATACGTGAATCAATGAAAGTTATTAAGCAATTAGTCAATTAATGACTGGGTATTAATTATTTATTTTGATAACAACAAAGGAACCTAATCCTTCAGTAAATGTGCACACCCAATCTCGGATGAACTCTGAAATTTAAACAATTACGCCTATTTATTGTACAGAAAACAATTAAAAGCTAGTTGTCTACTAGCTGTTTGGTGCTACAAGTCAACGACCGGTTACAACATCTTGGTTGTAAGATAATAAAATTTTAAAAAATTATTACTACAATAAAAGTGATATAATGTTACCGCTTGTAGTTTGTTCAGTCCACTACAGTGGCGTAGCTAGGGGAGGAAGGGGGATCCAAATTTGAAAATCCCCCCTGACCCCCACATGAGGGGGGCCCAATATGTGTGTCCGAAATTTATTGTTACATTAAATATTACGCCATTATCTCATGTCATACTATCGAATGTTAAAATGCAGGAGCCCCTAAAGAGGTCAAGCCACCCCCCCCCCTGGGCAAATCAACACCTAGCAACGCCACTGGTCCAGAGTTCCATTCTTTTTTGTGGACATGTGATGGGGTAGGTGGTATCTTGGAGAAGTTTTTCTGCTTCCTTTAGGGCGCTCAGTAAACAACTCAAACTGGACCCCTTATGATAGAAAGCCGTTTTAACAAGTTTTTTTTTTTAAAAGCTATTTATACTACGCTATCCCACTTCTATTTAATATGATCTTTTTTTGTGCGTGCCAATGACATGAAATTAAAAATAAATTTGGGATATCCCCGCCCCTGAAAACGTCCCCCCCCCCTCCCCCCAAAAAAATAAATAAATAAATGTAGATGACTTTAAAGGTATATGAAACAAAGATTTGAAAAAAAAATCTTTTTAAAGGCATTTTCTTTTAATAGAACAGGTTTACAATAATCTGATGATTAAAAAAATAAAGTTGCACCGGTTGGTGAACGCCGTTAACTTTTTAAACTCATCCACCCGGTGAAGACTTGTTTTGTTTTCTTTATTTATTTTCTCGTTCTTTTTTTTTTCTTTTTTTCTTTTCGAGCTTTAGGTTTTAGTTTTTTGGCGTGTGTGTATGTGTGTTTGCGTTTTGTTTAGTTTTTATGCTGCAGACTTAGATAATTTTCTTTGGGGTTTTCCCGCCTTCCTCAACTATTTTGTTTTTGTGTGTAGTCGGTTTTTAACAAAGCTAAACTCAGTAGGTCGAACCTTTTTTTACTGAACAAGAGGTCGGATTAACCTATTACTTCTTTATATATCAATTCAATCCCTATATGTTAGTACAAAGCTAATTAGCCTAAACAAAGTCTAGGTACTAATGGGTTAAAATAAAACTGATTTTTTTACAAAGTTTCTTAGGCTGAAGGTTTACGAGGGTGTCATGTGGCCAACACAACGACAAACCGACTTTACTTCCTCAACACATGAAAGGTGCACATTAATGCTGGGTATATTGTTATGGATCTTCCGCGGTGTCGAAGTCAACCAATGAAATAAACAGGAGGTAACCTTGGCGAAATGCCAAAACAATCAATATAAGTAGTCGACGCTAGTATTAAACAATAATAAACACTTTAATACTTAAGAAGGGATCCGTCCAATGTCTTTCAGTAAAGTACATCTATTATTTTGTTATTTCTACTGTTCTACACAAAGCGTCTTGTTTTTAGCGTTACTAAGAGCGTTCCAACTTTTTGACAAACTTTACGTCATCGTCGCTAAGTAAAACTTTCCCCCTATTCCCGAAACAAATAACTAATTCCTAATCGTGACAGTATATCAAGGGGCGTCCAAAAAAACTTCCAGCCCTTCACACGCCGCATGCAGGAAATAACAATGTGAAGTTTATAGATTTATTAATGAGTAATTTATTAATAAGGTAAACGTCTAAGCAAGGCCGGCCTTAGGCAAAGGCAACCTAGGCAGTTTTAGGGCCTCAGGCTGGTGGGGGGGGTCTCGCATACGACTTTAATGTTTTTTTTAAAGAAAAACCAGAGAAATTTGGATCAAATCTCAAACATAGCAAGGCCCTATTGCTCTAGGTCTACTAGACTAGCTCTTGTAGCCATGACTTCAAGGTTTATTAACTCTTTCTCTCCTAACTGACGTTACCAGCGTTGATTCCACCAGAATGTGATTTGTAATTACGGAGAGAAAGAGTTGACGAAATGTTTAGAATTACTTGTTAGACTTTCAGTGTTAGAAGACCACTTGGTGAAACTGTCGAGACGCTATATCAAGTCTGGTGCAAGCGAAAAGCGAAGAAGTGGTCAAACGAATCGACTGATTAGCAACACGGTCAAGGAAGATGCAGGTTTAAGCGATGCAGAGGAGATTCAGCCTATCGGCTTCGATTGGAAAGATCTAGGCTTATGGTCATCTTCAAATCAGCAATATAGAACGTGTAGAGAACATATTCATTGATTTCGAGATGCAGGTTTAAGCGATGCAGAGGAGATTCAGCCTATCGGCTTCGATTGGAAAGATTTAGGCTTATGGTCATCTTCAAATCAGCAATATAGAACGTGTAGAGAACATATTCATTGATTTCGAGATAAGATACACAGATGTTTTTTAAATAAATTGCGTGATTTTATATTTTCATTGTTTATTTTTAATTTTCGTTAGTGGCCACCATATTCACTTCGCCTTAGAGCCTTGTTTTCGTTTTAAAAAAAAAACAACCCAAAAACATATTCGCCTGATGATTTGTGGCATTCTGACTCGCGTTCCATGTCACTCCGCCCTCGCTTCACGCAACTGTGACGCACATCTGAACCAGCCAACAGAGGAGATCCTAGAAGTGCGCGACATGAATATTTGTACGATAGGCTGACGAAAACAAAAAGTATCGTTTATCACTAAAACACAGCACCCACATCTTGAAGAACTTTTTTTTAAAAAAAGATGCCTTTCCAAAACAAAAACGATCCTTAAAGACAATCTGCAGCTATTAAGCCACTGTTACTTCAGATCAGGACGATGTGGTCAGCTCCACTTTCATTCGGGATGTATCAAGGTCGTCACCGAGAAGTACACAGAAGCCTAATTTATAAAGCGCGTGTTGTGTGTGTGTGTGAATGTTGTTCCTGTTTGCACTTATATTCCTATTATTATAGTAGTAAAGCTGACCTGGACAATCGTAGTCAAACTGAATTTCCGTTTTTTTTTTTTTGGTACCAATAAAATTATCTTATCACCCCTCCCCCGCCCCCAAATCGCTGGGCCTGGGATGGTTTGCCCGCTCGCCACCTCCTAGGGCCGCCTCTGCAGTCAGTGCCCATCAAGGTAAGTCGATTGAGAGGTCAGTTTAACCTTACAAGTACTCGATATTTTGTGACAATGAAGATGTTATGGAGTGTGTGTGTGTGTGTTTCTATGGCGACGGCAGGAAGAGGTTAGCTATGCAGTGTGAATAATGCAAGAAAGGCGGCATTGTCGTCAGAGGTCTTATGTAGGACAGACGACTTCAGAGCGCCAGAGTGAAAAGACGTGTTTTTATAGTGAGCTAGACTGTGTTCAGAATACCATTTTACACTATTACTAAATTCGACTACATTTATTTATTTCAACTTAAGTTAAAACCGTCTACATAAATGTTCTACTTAGTCTCGTTTACAAAGACGGTATTCAAGTTTAACAGGTTAAATTACAATACCCTCTCAGCGCTTCAGTTGTCTATCAGCAGTATGCTGACAGCGGTAAACGACAGTCAACAATAATAGAGAAGGTCTTTTTGTGGATAGTTCTGTTCTCATTTTCGGATATTTGTCTGTAGATCTAAATACTAGCGGAAGAAATTAAGAAAAAAGCAAATCTCAGAACCTAATCCTAGCCTTTTCCTTTTTCCCAGAATACTTCCAAAGATTTGTCCATGCGTCCCTCTTATATTATATTGTTGACGTTCGTGAGAAGCCCTTATCTTATCTTATAAAATGCAGACGTAACTTCAAAAAAAAAAAGAAGATGATTACGTCCTACGCGTCATGCATCCAGTCCTGCATGCTAACCAATGACTTAAATTCTGCCAAGACACTGGTTTTCCTGGCTGGCTCAAGCAACCCACTCCATACTTTAATAGCACTACGGAAGAAGGAGCTACTTTAATAGCACTACGGAAGAAGGAGCTACTTTAATAGCACTACGGAAGAAGGAGCTACTTTAATAGCACTACGGAAGGAGGAGCTACTTTAACAGCACTACGGAAGAAGGAGCTACTTTAATAGCACTACGGAAGAAGGAGCTACTTTAATAGCACTACGGAAGAAGGAGCTACTTTAATAGCACTACGGAAGAAGGAGCTACTTTAATAGCACTACGGAAGAAGGAGCTACTTTAATAGCACTACGGAAGAAGGAGCTACTTTAATAGCACTACGGAAGAAGGAGCTACTTTAATAGCACTACGGAAGAAGGAGCTACTTTAATAGCACTACGGAAGAAGGAGCTACTTTAATAGCACTACGGAAGAAGGAGCTACTTTAATAGCACTACGGAAGAAGGAGCTAATGCACAAATTTGTCCTACTGTATGAAATATATATCGGTTGCAATCCTTGTGTCTTTCTGAGTGTTTAATTATATTTTGTTTTTGTATTTGAAGATTAGGATTTAGGGTTTTATGAATATTGCAAAATTTACTTGTCCCTTGTCTTCTGTTATGTAAGGTTCTTGCGAAATGCCGATTTCCAAAACCATTCCTAAAACTTTAGTTGATTTAAAACGATTTTATGTGTTTGTATTGGGCGTTTTTTTTTTTATGGGGATGGAAAAAAGGGGGGGGGGTACACCCCTAAAGACTACTAGCGATCTCAATCTTAGACTTTGTTATTGAATCTCAACGACTTGATATGTAAGGGCGCCAATAAAGCACGCCCTTTTTTTTCATGACGCTCTCTATTTACTGCTATTGTCTTTAAGACAGACAGTTTGACTACAAGGGCCTGTCAGTTTCTTCTTTAGTGGTCCGACATGGGAGTGTGGGTGGAGGCCAGGGCCAGGTAGAGCTGAGCGGAGTTAAAGAGTGAACAGGGAAGAAACAGTGACTTTTGTGTGAGCTCTCTCTGAGACTAAACATTAAAGAGAAATAAAAAAAAATGTTTAGAATTCTGCATGTAGAGAGCTGAGACATGCGCACAGACAGACACTGTTACGTAAATACACAACGATAGAGAGAGAGAGAGAGAGAGAGAGGTTATCAAGTAAAACAAGGTAACCAGAATGGGAGAGCTGGCGAGAGAGAGAGAGAGAGAGGGGGAGAGGGAGAGAGCTCGGATGAGAAAGAGAGAACTGATGAGAGAGCTCGAGAGAGATAGGGGAGATGTAGGAAGAGCGATAAGGAGAGACATAAGGAGAGTTGGGGAGAGAGCTAAGGAGAGACATAAGGAGAGTTGGGGAGAGAGCTAAAGAGAGACATAAGGAGAGTTGGGGAGAGAACTAAGGAGAGACATAGGGAGAGATGGGGAGAGAACTAAGGAGAAACATATGGAGAGTTGGGGAGAGAACTAAAGAGAGACATAAGGAGAGTTGGGGAGAGAACTAAGGAGAGACATAGGGAGAGATGGGGAGAGAACTAAGGAGAGACATAGGGAGAGATGGGGAGAGAACTAAGGAGAGACATAAGAAGAGTTGGGGAGAGAGCTAAAGAGAGACATAATGAGAGTTGGAGAGAGAGCTAAAGAGAGACATAGGGAGAGATGGGGAGAGAGCTAAAGAGAGACATAAAGAGAGTTGGGGAGAGGGCTAAAGAGACATTAAATTCTGATGTGTTAGTTTTTTAATAAAAATAATAATAATAACTCGCAGACACATACGAAGCTCTAAGCCAGGGGTGGCCAACCTATGGGGCATTAGCCAAAGGTGGATCATTGCACGATTACAAATGTCGCGCTACACTCCTGACATAATACACACACACAAAAAATCACGTCGGATCTTAAAAAATTAGAAAATCTCTTTGCAAAGAAAAGATTAATGGAAATTTGTAGTCATTAGCTACTATAAAGTCAACGAGGCCCACATGTTTTGATACAAATCAAACCATGAACAACCAATAGTGAACAATATTGATTTAGATTTTCAAAGTCAGTATTTAGATCAAGGTATTATTCAAAATTTCATTAAAAAAATTTTTTTTTCAGTAGAAGATTGCATTGCCAAAAACACATAAGACAAAACCGGAAGCTCCATGTCTTTACATTCAATGGCCTCCTTCAGTCGTAGAACGACTATGGTTCATCTCGCACACTTCCTCGTGTGGCTATGGAGCCCTATTTCGGAGAGGCACTCCTGTCCACAAATATCGCAGGTTAAGGTGGCTTTTGCTTCGGTGGTAGAGCGAGATTAAAGCCTGAGCATTGTTTATGGTCGGAACGTTGTCACCCACTCAGAACCCCCCCCCCCTCCTCTCCGCGCAGCTGATGGGACCAAAGGATCGGAATATCCGATACAGTTTGGGATCAGTAGCGCCGCAGGCTCTGCCAGGCTGTAGCACGGTGTGTCACCAGCTCCTGATTTTTCCTCAGGGTTGTCTCCCGAAGCCTTTCCTGTGTTTGGTTAATATCGTCCAGAAATTGTTCAAACTTGACGATCACTAGGTTGTCTATTGTCCTCTGTTGTAGACACATGTACCTACACGACCAAGGTCCTGGGATTCTATCAAGAGGATCTGTCTTTAAGTTTCTAAGGAAACCCAAAGGTTCCGTGAAATATAATGCTAAATATTATTATTAAGGTATATACCATTCGACAAACACGAATTCCTATTGTATGTAGATTGTTTTCAAGACGGCGTTGGGTTCCTTAAATATGTATAATCTTCTGCTGTTGGTCCTTGCACCTCAATCAAGATTTCTTGTGGGGTTTCTTTTTGTTTAAGGAGCACAGTCTTAAGAGTTTTTAATTTGCTTTTCTAATTCTTTGCGTTTATCGTAATTTATATGTTAAAAGTGGCGGGAGCCATTGAATCGCGTATTACTTCCCTTGTTCTTTCATTCCCTGTTCGTAAATAAAGGAAACCTCAGAATTTGCGCTATTCAATTTTAGCTTTGTCATCATAGGAATCCTTGGGCCTCTTTTCCTTGCCTCTTTTTTGGGCTTTATAAGCCTCTCTTTTCGGACCCTCCAGCCTCATTTGTGGGCTTATTATTTATTTATTTATTTATTTATTTTAAAATAGTTTTTTATTTAATGTTTATTTGTAATTTCTCACATTTCACAAATATTAAATCATAAAAAATTTGAAACATGATCAACTAGTATCTATTCTTTTTTAAACATGATTAGTATATGCTTAATTACTTTACAAAATATAATAATAGTAATGAAAATATTATTTAATAACAAAGACATACTACATAACTATTGAAACCATCAGAGACAGAGAAATGATACAAGGATTAGCATATCGTCAACTAAAGAAAAACAACCAAAATTAAAAGCAAATACACACCAATACGTACACACTAACACATGCATGACCGCACCCACATACCAAATAGGTACTGAAACCATCAGGTATGATGGATTAGTCAGAGCCACAAATATGATATAAGAATAGCATATCAAAAACTAATAAATAGCTCACCAGGAATAAAAGTAAATACACAAATATACTTACACATTGATTAATACAGGCATAACCATAACATACATCATACTCGTCATACATATTTTCGTATTGTCAATTGTAGTCAAACTGAATTTTCATTTGATTGGATCAATAAAATTATCTTATCTTATCTTATCTTCATAAATATATAAACACAAAGAAACACACATTTCGTTTCATGTTTGTTTGTTTGTTTGTAAAATGTTTGACATGTTTCGGATGTTCCTTCAGAGTTGAAGATAATTACTTCCTAGTCCAAACCTCCCGCAGGACGACGGGGGATGGGAGCGGGCAGGGTTTGAACCCTGGACCATCGATAAATCTGAACGACAGTCAAGCGCGCAAACCGCACGACCAGGCAGCCATCTATCTGAAAACAAATAACACAATATCAAATATCACCAACCCCATTTAAAAATTTTCTACAAATCAAACTAAATAATTCTAAATTCAATAATTTTCCTAAATGTCAATTCCAAGTAATTAGAATCAAACACCTTATTATTATGTAAATTTTGAACCTGCTAGTCCAAACATAATTCTGATATTTAATAATAATAATAATAATCTTTATTATCCATATGGAAATTTGGATATTTAGAAACAATAATCAAATTGAAATTATGAACCATTTTATTTTTCAGTTTTGGCAACTTGTTTAAAACAATAGACAAGTTTAGATTCACATTTGTCACAGTGAGCTTCCAACAAGTCTCTTTCAGTGTTTATAACTTTAAGAAATAATGGACATTCCTAATATATAATATATATATACTTCTCGTTATCAGCATTTTACAAGATGACATTTTTTTTATTTTTTTTTATTTGTAAGTTATCATAATTCACAAGTATTAAATCATAAACAAATGAAAAGTGATTAACCTAAACATATAATAATAGTAATAGAAAGATTATTTAATATCAAAGACATACTACCTAACCAATGAACCCCCTAAAGACAGAAAAATGATACAAGTATCCTCTACTCCAGAACAATCAACACAATATCAGATATCCCTGACCCCCAACACCCTATTTCTGGATAACTACATGAGCATTGTACAGGTATATGAAAATCAAACTAGATAATTCTCTACCCTAAAGTCCATTATTTTTCTAAATGTTAATTCCAAGTGATTAGGATCAAACACCTTATTATTATGTAGACATTTGAGCCAGCTAGCCCAAACAAGATTCCTGTATTCGGAAACAATAATCAAGTTAAAGTTATGTATCATTTTATTTTTTAGTTTTGGCAGCTTGTTTAAAATAATAGACAAGTTAACATTTACATAATTGCCACAGTTTGCTTCCAATAGGTCCATTACAGTACTTCTAAATTGAAGGAATAATGGACATTCCAAATACATATGTTTCTCATTATCAGCATTTTCAAGGTGGCATAATATACATTCACGGTCATTTGCCCGTCTTCTAACCATAGGGGTCATCCCAAAGATAAGTCTATAACTAATCTCTCTAGCTTTTGGTGGGATATGTTTACTGTGTAGGTTTATGAATGTGTCCTTGAATTCTGTCACCCCAAGAACTCTCCCCCACTTAATCCTATTCACTAGGCTTTCCTGTAACAGCTTTTTAAGTGTTATGTATGATTCTTTGGTTTTGTTGTGTATTAAATGTTCATTACCAGGTAAAACTCTTGAAATAGATCTGTAAAATGGATGAGTGACTGTACCAAAATAGTGAGGAGTATCATTGTGTATTGGAAGAAGACTACTTAATCTTAAACCATAATAGTAAATTGTCAAGGGAAAGTTTGTTGGGTTTCTAACTACTTGACCTACAAATTTTAGCCTTAGCGACTGTATTTTTGTTTTAACATCTTGCAAGTTTATCCCCCCATACTCTTTGTTTTGAATGAGTGTAGTGTGCTTAATGCTCCTAATAGTGTTTTTAAATATAAAGCTTCTAATTTACATTATTAGACAATTTACAATAGTGAGAATGACGACAGAAAACTAAAGAAACATGTGGTTCTGTCATATTATAATAAGATTAAATAAACTTATAATTGGTAGAAAGGTTTTTAAATGCGTTTGTCGTCCCTAAGAATAAAAAAAATAAAAGAATTACACTGTTACTGTGATCCAGTGTGATATATTTAAAAAAAAAAAGAACTACAAGGACTCTTTATAAGAAATAATCTTTACAGTGAACATAAAAAATAAGCCGAGGCCAAAACACAAACGAAACAATGAAATTAAATACAGTTATGCCTCTATTCCGAAATAACCAAATATCTCCTAACTTGCAAGTATGGTGGCGAGTCCGCAGAACTTGACAACCTTACCACTTTTTTTTATTGCAATGTAAAACAAGTCTATGTTAGATTCTTTACTTTCTTCCACCAACAGTGCACAAATGTGAACAAAGGACATGCAGAATGTGATAAAAAAAAAAGCCTCCGTTTAATGAAAAGTGGGGAAATTAATTCGTGCACATTTCGAGTCGGAGGCGCAGTGGCTGAGCGGTAAAGCGCTTGGCTTCTGAACCGGGGATCCCGGGTTCGAATTTTTGGTGAAGACTGGGATTTAGAATTTCGGGATCTTTGGTCACCATCCAGCTCTAATGGGTGACTGATATTAGTTGGGGAAAAGTAAAGGCTTTTGGCCGTTGTGGTGGCCACAGATACAGATAACCTTTTACATCATCTGTCCTATAGATCACAAGGTCTGAAAGGGGAACCAATATCCATTGTTTGTGGCCGCCATTTCTCGGATAACAGAAGATATTTTTTCAGACATTATATACCGGTACAAGATAAAGTTGAAATAGAAGAAAACCCAGAAGATAATGTCTGACTCTGATTTTGTCAATTGACAGTTCACCACTTTTGAATCCGACGGTCGATACTCCAATTTTGTTTTCGATTATTTTCATGGATGAAGATGTGTACTCGAATCTGTATGTTGATCCAAATAGACAGGCATTGCTTTGTTTACTGTTCAAGTCTCTCTACCAATCGTTGGCTGTGCTCCATCACTGCAGAGTTTACTCAAGTTTAATTGATAATTTTCCAAACATGACTCTGCTTTCTAAAACAGGTTGGGAACTCTTGTTTGTTTGTATTTTATGGAGTGAATCAAGGTCAGTAAATCACTCAAAGATGTTGAAATTATTATCAAGTACATCTTATAAAATGCTTAACTTGGCAATGTCACAAACGTCAGCAAAGTCGTTCATGAGGGTTGAAAAGAAAGAAAATGCTCCGAAATGCTTTCGAAGATTCTTGAGAAGGTTCTACAATAGGTCTTGTCTTGCCTGCATACGAATTTTGTTTTTTTTTAAATTTATAACTGCGAACAGTGTTTGACTAGTTGTATGTTCAGAAATAATTCATGAACATGATCGATGCTAGTTCAGAAATATCCATGGTGTAGACTAACACTTGTTTGTGTGTGGGTTTGTGTAAAATCCCTTTCTATACAACGGCTATATTTGCGCATACTAGCATCAATGTTGATGATTTTGATAGAGACGATTAGACAGGGGAGATAAAACTACCAAATATCTCCAAAGTTTCATAGTGCAATGGTCTAAATGGGAGACAAGTCTGTGTGGCGAATTTGCAGTAAAAGTAAAATTTAAAAAAGAAATTGGCTCATGGAAACAAAGGGTAGGCCATCCCAGCCTTAAGCATTTAGAAGAGGAACTTTATTACCTGTCAAAGGGCAGTGCTGCTACAGACCTGCCACATCATCAGAAAATTCCGCAGTGGACACTGTTGCGGAGACTACAATGAACTTCGTTTCACTTTGAGGAAGCTCGACCCTGGCAGCGCCAAAGCATGAAAATTAGTCCGGCTCTAAGATAATAATTAGAATAATTATGTGAACAAAATGATAGTGAAAGTACTGTGATACCTTGTAGTTGTTGATGGCTGTCTGACTTTGACATATTACTCTGGAGATGTCTGAGTGTCTTGTGCGGGTTTCTTGTGCGATGTAACTAACAAGTAACAAGACCTACAGATGTAACAAGTAACAAGACCTACAGATGTAACAAGTAACAAGAGCTACAGATGTAACAAGTAACAAGACCTACAGATGTAACAAGTAACAAGACCTACAGATGTAACAAGTAACAAGACCTACAGATGTAACAAGTAACAAGACCTACAGATGTAACAAGTAGAAAAGACCAAAGTCCAAACCGTTATACAAACAAGAATGATGTTTAATATTGAAAACGGCCACAGTCGAGTCTCTGTGTGTAATATCACTATAAATCTCTGAAATCCTAACACCAACTGACTATATTTACATAAATAATCTACAACCCAACTAAGTCGTGACGTCGCTAAATGTTGCGTTCAAAGTCCGTCAACTAACTAATAATACTTAGTGTCTCACGGTACTCTACTACATAAACCTGTTGTTTTTTTATTTTATATATTGTTCTCACTTTATTCAATATTATGACACTTATCTACTAAATAAGATACATGAATTAATGTTATGAATTCACAGTAGACTTGCATTTCTTTTCAATAGGAACCGGGAATATGTAATAGACACCATATACCTGTTACATTAAAGTGTAGCGCGACAATAGGTTCGCACCAAAAACAATGACTCTTCCCAATAATTTTAGTTTCCTTAGATATTCTTCATTGGAAACTATTTTAAGATCACAAACAGGGGCGTAGGTAGGAATTTTCTATCGTTTGGGGGACCCCTGCATTTTGCGTAATATTTAATTTTTATTGTAAAAAAAAACACACTCGCTAGGGGACCCCCCTCAAGTGGAGGGCCCCGGGGGTTTTTCAAATTCTCCCCCTCCTCCCCCACCCTAGCTACGCCACTGATCACAAATGACTTTCTACTGAGTAAGGTAAACACCGATCTTAACATAAGTGCTTCAATGACATGTCTCTCCTTCGAAGCGTATGTTGCAAACTAGTCCACCAGGACCAAAGTTTTTGTTGTCCCGGGACTGCTACGACAATTTCTACGCCCTAAGAATGTCTGAGTATTTAGTGCCTTGGAATCCTTCCAAGTTTAAATGACCCAGAGTTTGAGGACCTCGTTCTAGTTTACCCCCCCCCCCCCCCCCCGTGAGGAACACGTGCGATGTGCGTCGTATCGTCTTACGTGTTGCTACCTTGTAAACACAGTCTCACAGTAGACACAGTACGGCCCGATTTTTGGGGCTCAGTCACACTCAATTTACCGCAGTAAGGGGACACAGCGAGGTCCTCCTGGACCCGGCCCCAAGGGCAACCTGCTACGCCACTGAACGTAACAGTACCAAAGCAAGAACAAAGCAATACCAAAAAAAAAAAACACAACCCCACCATAACATGATAATATCCCTACAACAACGCACCGTATCAATACCTATAAAAACAACATAACATTATATCATAAAACAACATAACAATACCAAAAAAACAACATAACATAACAATACCCCAACAACAACATAACATAACAATACCCCAACAACAACATAACATAACAATACCCCAACAACAACATAACATAACAATACCCCAACAACAACATAACATAACAATACCCCAACAACAACATAACATAACAATACCCCAACAACAACATAACATAACAATGCCCCAACAACAACATAACATAACAATACCCCAACAACAACATAACATAACAATACTAAAAACAACATAACAAGAAAAACAGCATCACAACAACTAAACCAAAAAAACACCATAATAACAGCAAAACAGCGCCACAACTCTAAAAACATAACAACAAAATCCTCACTCCCTCACCTGAGTTACAGTACAAGTGGATTCCATTACTAAATACAGAGTCCGCAGACACAGTTACCTGTGAACAGGTAGAATTCTGCAGACGCTGGCCCGCCCCCCCCCTCACCTCTCCAAGCCGTCCCTCCCCGCCCTTTACCCCTCCCCAGCCCTTAGAGTCTAGCCAGACAAATACGTTAAGACAAGTGGAAAGTCTCGAAGTCTTGTCCCCCCCCCCGCCGCCACTTCTTCGATCTCCCACACAGCCCCCCCGTCCTTCACCTTTTTCTTCTTCCGCTCCTGCATCTCACATATACTCTCCCCCCCCCCTTTTTTTTTTTTGTTTCCTTCGCCCCTGCTCTGGCCGGAGGATAACTCACTCTTCCTACTCCACCCTTCTTCACTCCTCTCAGCACCTCACGTGAGGCTGGTTCACTAAGTTTATAGACTCACTCAAGGACGTTGTGTGGGCGGTAGGAGATGGGGGGCTGGGGGTGGGGGCAAGACGATGATCCAGGCTGAAACTTTAGCCACTTCTAACGATTCACGGCGAACATTCCTTCCTGCAACGGGCGGATTCTTTTAGGAAGCGAAAAGGTGGGGAGAATTGGAAGGGGGGGGGGGCTAGGAGTAGGCTATTTCCAGATGACCGATTAGACTACTTGTCCTGTATTTCGCTGCAGAAGTCGGGAGGGGCAAACTATTCGTAGGTCGTGTAGCTGGAATCACTGAGTATCATCCTGACAACTTGGGTTTCTCGGCGTATAATTTAAGAATCGTGTGGTATGATTGAGTATAGACAGTAGGGGCCAACCTTTCTCATATAAGGTGGGGGGGGGGGGTAAAGAAATTCAAACTGGACTGAACCTCTGCGACTTTCGACTTTCTGCGACAGCAAGTTTCGTAGGGGTCAGACAGTACAGCGACACTAGCCAGATGTGACCCGCAGACCGTAGGTGGAGCATCACTGATTATAGACTTTCCGTGAACTAGGCAAATTTAAACTTAAAAAAAAAACTTGAGCTGGTCACATTGCTCAGAGATATAAGTATCAATGAATGAATTGCAAGTAGAAAGTAGTACACAATAAATAATCAGTGACGTTGTCTAGTTAACTAATGGATTATTAGTGACTTTGCATAGTACAAACCAATGGATAATCATTGACTTTGCCTAATACAAGCCAATGGATAATCATTGACTTTGACTAATACAAACCAATGGATAATCATTGACTTTGCCTAATACAAGCCAACGGATAATCAGTCACCTTTTCAAGTACAAACGAATGAAGAATCATTCACTTTGCTTCATACCAATCAATGGATAACCGTTGACTTTTTTCAAGTACAAAGCTATTCTACAGTTCGTAATCAATAGGTCACTAGCAATAATAAATCCAAACATTGCTGTGATGATGTTTTGACAGAAAATTGTATACACTTTCTAATGAGGAGTAGTTAAAAAAATGGACCATGTTATTGTCACGTAAAATCTCGCAGTTAGTAGTTAGGTGTTTAATAGAAACCTAGACCGCAGGTCTTGAGATACAGATAAGCCAGAGGGGGTGGGGAAATCGAAATAAAAATGTCGGGTGGCTTAAGATAAAACGTCACCCACTCTATCTTTGTGGCACTTTTACAGAAATTAGATTGTCAAGGCGGCACCTGCGGGTAGTGAAAAGAAATCATTTTGATTCTGACTCTGTCACGGCCCTGGTGTGGTTGTGTGTGCGTATGCCTGTGATGGTGTGTGTGTGTGTGTGAGTGATAGTATATATATGTGCGTAGTAGTTTGTGTGGAAGTGTCTGTTCGGTAGTGCTTGTGGTGACATGTGTTGTGCGGTAGGGTGAGGTATTGTGTAATAAAAAAGTGTGAGAGTGTCTGTGGCTGTGTGTTTGGCTGCGTGTGTGTGATTCTGTGTGGTGTGGCTGTGTTTGTGTGGTTGTGTGTGTGGCTTTGTATATATGTCCTAGCGTGCGTTATTGTATGTGCGGTTGTGTGTATGGTATACTGTGATGGCATGTGGTAAACTGTGTGGTAATATGTGGTGCTATAAATATATCAGTGAGTGTCTTAATTTGTAAAATGTGTGCATTTGATTGTGTGTCTTGCAAAGGGTACAAGGCACTCTCAAATCGTTATAAACATTTTATTTCCAAAGTTAAAATGCATCTGTTCCTATATAACTATAAATAAATATATCTTAGATCTAATTTTGACATTAGATAAAATATAAATAGCTTTCCAATATCAACATCTAACACACATTATCTTTGAAGAAAAAAAAGCACAACTTTAATCAAGAAATGAAAGACACTTGATGAGACTTCATATTACAGGATCTGATTACTTTTATACGAGCAAGTAAACAGGTTAATACACAAACACATTAAGACGATGTCTCGGCTTGTAAAAACAGCTAAAAATGTTGTGAGAATAGACACATAAGTCCAGTGGCGTGCCGAGGAGGGGGTAAAGTGTGCGGCCGCCGCTAACGCCCAAGCTTGGTGTGCCAAAACCGGTATCAGTATATCAACTAAAATTATCTTATCTTATAAAATATAGAATTTACTTAAAAAAAAAGATGATTACGTCCTACGCGTCATGCATTTAGTCATGCATATTAACCAATGACTTAAATTCTGCCAAGTCACTGGTTTTCCTGGCTAGCTCAGGCAACCCATTCCATGCTCTAATAGCACTAGGGATGAAGGAGCATTGGTACAAATTTGTCCTAGCATATGGAACGAGGAATGTGCCTTTATCTTTGTGTCTTTCTGAGCATTTTAGTAGGTTTAATTTTTGTATTTGAAGATAATGGTTCAGTGTTTTATGTAAAATTGCTAATTAACTTGTAAGTATTCTACCATGAAGACTTTCTAATTTAGTGATTTTACTAAAGGTGTTACTCTAGTAAAATGTGAATATTCGTTTGTTATGAATCTCATTGCTTTTTAATGTTTTCTTGAGTTGAGGGGGTGCATATCCTATTATTGACCTAACCAGTAAATAACATTTAGTTTTATGTTCTTATTTGATTTATAGATATTTCTTTTAATAAGCCCTAAGGCTATGCTGGATTTTCTAATAGGCCTAGTTTCATCAATATGGGGTTAAAATTCATTTATTATAGCTTTCATGCTTATAGCATGCTCAGAGCGCTTTGGTCCAATGGACCAGTTGGGGGGGGGGGGGGAAGGGGGTATCTATTTTCCGTGCTGCCATTAGGCTCTCAGTAAACACAACTCTGCCCGAGTCGGGTG
The DNA here is from genome assembly GCF_947242115.1 of Biomphalaria glabrata. Classification (NCBI taxonomy): domain Eukaryota; kingdom Metazoa; phylum Mollusca; class Gastropoda; family Planorbidae; genus Biomphalaria; species Biomphalaria glabrata. The sequence goes on along the minus strand of NC_074716.1, from coordinate 51,264,494 downwards.
TCGAACTTCGAGCCCCCTTCGTAGCCAAGCCAAGCCAAGTCAAGCGTACTTGGCCTCTCGACCACGCTAATCTCTAAGGAAGCTTCAATAGGGCAGGTGTGTTTGTCTGACGTGGCATGGCCAAGCATAGAAGAGGAGCGTGGTAGATCAAAACTTTACTTTGATGATGTCATTGTCAATCTTGCGAGTGCGAAAAATGACGAAACAATACTTCCGGTTTAAAAAAAAATGAGGCTACAGATTGTTTTCGTTGTTTAGCTTCATTTAATTCAGGGGTTCTCAACCTGCGGGTTGCGACTCCTTTGGGGGTCGATTGACGATTTGCCAGGGGTCGCCTAAGACCATCGAAAATATGGATTGTTATTGTCTACTCTTCTAGTGCTGTGTGTGTGTAAAGGGGGGGGGGATGTCGCGGCAAAGTAAGGAATTGTAAAAAGGGGTCGCCGAGCTTAAAAGGTTGAGAACCGCTGATTTACATGGTTTGAACCTTTAGTTATTGCTTAGTGGTGTTGGGGGTGATTGTTAGATCTAGTTAAATGTAGTGTAAACGATGTCGATTCTTTGTAAATCTAATGTTATCCGCGAGTTCCTATTTAACGTACAACTCAGCACAGGACAAAAGGTATAACATGAGATCGTCCAGCCTTTTAAACAAAACAATTTATTTACAAAAATAAGGGCACAGTCTACTTCGTATCTATTCGCTACAAGCGGGCTCGTCCTGCGTCCGTTCATCGTTTCTAATCTATTTCCGTTCAAACTTTTTAAATGTGCTGTTGCGTCACTAAGGAAATTCCCAATTGAACCCAACGTCTATACTATTGTGTCATTACAGTGGTGACAGTTATACGTATACGCAAACCAGCGATTCTCATACAGTGAAGCGTAACGGGTGTATTTCTTGCAAGGTCGATGTAACAGGCACACGCTTTCTCAAGTTTAGAACCTTGTTCTGACTGTTGAATTACTTGGACGATTAGTACGCAAAAACCAGAGTCGAGTCTCTGTCCAGTAATCGATGTGGTTACCTTGAAGTCCTAACACCACAGTCAAGTCTCTGTCCAGTAATCGATGTGGTTACCTTGAAGTCCTAACACCACAGTCAAGTCTCTGTCCAGTAATCGATGTGGTTACCTTGAAGTCCTAACACCACAGTCAAGTCTCTGTCCAGTAATCGATGTGGTTACCTTGAAGTCCTAACACCACAGTCGAGTCTCTGTCCAGTAATCGATGTGGTTACCTTGAGGTCCTAACACCAGAGTCGAGTCTCTGTCCAGTAATCGATGTTGTTACCTTGAGGTCCTAACACCAGAGTCGAGTCTCTGTCCAGTAATCGATGTTGTTACCTTGAGGTCCTAACACCACAGTCAAGTCTCTGTCCAGTAATCGATGTGGTTACCTTGAGGTCCTAACACCACAGTCGAGTCTCTGTCCAGTAATCGATGTTGTTACCTTGAGGTCCTAACACCACAGTCAAGTCTCTGTCCAGTAATCGATGTGGTTACCTTGAAGTCCTAACACCACAGTCAAGTCTCTGTCCAGTAATCGATGTGGTTACCTTGAAGTCCTAACACCACAGTCAAGTCTCTGTCCAGTAATCGATGTTGTTACCTTGAAGTCTTAACACCACAGTCAAGTCTCTGTCCAGTAATCGATGTTGTTACCTTGAAGTCCTAACACCACAGTCAAGTCTCTGTCCAGTAATCGATGTGGTTACCTTGAAGTCATAACACCAACGAACTAATATTAACATAAACAAAACAAGCCTCACTATCCGTGTCTAGATGTCGCGTTCAAAATCCGTCAACTATGGTGCGTCGCTAAGCTCCCCAAATGCCTAACAATAACTAACTACCTAGAGCAGAGTCACTAACCAAGCACTTGGCATCCGTTGGGCATTTAGAATTCTAGTGTTGGATTAAACCCACGTCAATATAACGGACACCCATGTGTTGTTATTGTTTTTTTGTTTTTTGTGAACACTAAGAAATTTCAAATGACAGAAAATATCCCTGCCCCCAAAAATTGGTTACCCACCGTTCCTGAGTGTTAGAGAAATTGATGGGGGAGGACTTTACTTTGCTAAGAGTACAAGCACTATTTCAGCCAGAGGTATGGTAGTATGGTTTACTAATCTGTCAGTGACTCCTTGTATGTTATCTCACCAACCCCCCCCCCCCACCTCCCATTTCCTTATGCTTTCATGACTTCAGAAGAAGACAATGTTCTTTGGGTAGTGACTGCGTTAAACGGTTGTGTCGCTAGCGGTTATTTATACACTAAACAGGTAACTATTTCATACATCCCTATATCCCCCCCCGTCTTTCTCTCTCTCTCATTCTCTCTCTCTCAATCTCTCTCTCTCTCTCTTTCTCTCTCAATCTCTCTCTTTTTTTTTTTTTTTTTTTGCTTTCTTGTTTTCATCAGCGCTTGCTTATTCTTTACTGACGTTTTCATTTCTTTAAGAAAAAAAAAATTCCATCTTTCTCTCTCTCTCATTCTCTCTCTCTCTCATTCTCTCTCTCTCTCTCTTTCTCTCTCAATCTCTCTCTCTTTTTTTTTTTTGCTTTCTTGTTTTCATCAGCGCTTGCTTATTCTTTACTGACGTTTTTATTTCTTTAAGAAAAAAAATATTCCATCTTTTTCATTCCCCCCCCCCACCCCCCAAGGCAGAAGCCTGTACCTGGGCGCTCACCTGGTTTGGCCTCCAGTCGCCCCCCCCCCCCAGGCGCTATCTGTATCTCCGCGTGCGCTCTCCCCCCGTGGGGCCTTACCTTCTCTTTCAATTCACTATCTCAGCGTGCGCTAGGTCCGGAGATGGCCCCCGGAATCGGTGTGGCTGGGCTATAAATAGTGCCAATAGTAGGCCGGCACACCTAGACTGAACATTAAGAATGAATCATAGCATCACTATCATCACCAGGCTTTGGAGTGTCGCTCCCCCTCCCACCCCCCACCCCCACCTTTTAAGCGACCCGTATAGCGTAAATTGTTCCAAGTCCATTATTGTAATCTTAGCACAAAATGTCTGTTTTAATGGCGTGACTACAAGTTTGTTTTGTTACCAAGATGACTGTATTTTTTTTTTAAACTGCCAGTGCATGACTATATTTCAGTACTTCATATAGCGTCATCAATCTCGACGCTAAAATCTTAAATCTCTTTTAGTTTCTCATGTTAGTGCAATTTGAAGTTGCTTTTTCTAAGTTTTTAAACATTTCTTCAAAGACATCTTTTCAGAGATCAATCTGACATGTGACGCAGTGTTATCCAGGGACGGATTTAATAATAATAATAATAATAATAATCCTTATTGTCCGTATGGAAATTTGTCTTACAATTTGTGCATTACACCAAACAAAAAAACATTATAACTATAACATTATGCTTATAATTTATATGCATCCATATTGACAGATTAGAGCTTCCTATCTGGACCTTTTTATATCAAATAGCTTGGGGCCTTTTTTCAAGTCTAAATACGGCTTCCTCAGCTCTAGATTAGAGTTCCCTCCCTGGACTTATAAAGGGCCCTTTTATTTAAAAAATCTTAGGGCCTTTTTTGGCTTATACGACACTGGTGCTATCCGCCACGCTGTAGAATGTTTCACTTGACTTCCATGCACTAAACAAAATTTTATCAGAATTTAGTTCTAAATTTTTATGCACTACTTTAAGTTTTATCAGAATGTTTCACAAAAGCGTTTGTATGATACCATATGCATTAATATATTCATAATTCTTATTGTCTTATCTTTTTTTTTCTCTCTTTCTCTCACATCTCTCTCCACTGTCTCCTTCTCTCCTTCCCTCTCATTCTGCCTTCCTCCTCTCGCTGACTCTTGTTTGTGACTCTACTACTTGATCTTTTTCTTTCTCTATCTCTCTTTCTTTCTCTCTCTTCCTCTTTCTCTCTCTCTCTAAACACTCTCACCGACACACTTTCTTTTCAATGCAAGCTTTCTTGTTCAAATCATCGATTCTTTTGTTGTTGTCAGGCAGTCGTTCTGTTCACCTGTCTGTCTGTGTCACTTTCTCCCGTCTTCCAAGTCTCTCTTTCTGTCTCTTTCTGACTTCTTTTTCTCTCCGTCTCTTTCTCTCTCACTCCAGGCTACTAACACACATCCAGTCTATGACTCACCCACATATATAGTAACAAACTGCCAAAAATAAACGCATTTCCGGGTGGCTTAGTGCGGAGTTCTTTCCCCTCTTTTCTGATCATATTATTTTGTTGGTTGTCACCCTTGCTCGGATCTGGTTTAACGCCGCTGTTTGCATGTTGATGTATCTGTGTGTGTGTGTGTGTGTGTGTGTGTGTGTGTATCAGGGCCGGATTTAAGTAAGGAGTTTTGTGGAGGCCGCTACACTTTTTAGAAACCTTCAATAAAAATCTACTTTTGAACTAAAAATACTTATAATGTAAAAGTACGCGCCGTATTTTATAGACAAAGATAGAGAGTACAGTTTATATGTTTTTCCTTGCTTTTCAAAAAAAAAAAATAAAATAAAATAATAATTAATAATTAAAGAAAAACAAGTATGCAAGAAAAATGTATATTTTTTTGCTTTAGACGTAATGCCCGTTTACTATCTTTTTATTACAAATTTTTCAATGTTTAGCTGCTGTACATTGGTTACAATGTGTTACTGCTGTTCATTAGTTTAAATGTGTTACTGCTGTTCATTAGTTTAAATGTGTTACTGCTGTTCATTAGTTTAAATGTGTTACTGCTGTTCATTAGTTTAAATGTGTTACTGCTGTTCATTAGTTTAAATGTGTTACTGCTGTTCATTAGTTTAAATGTGTTACTGCTGTTTATTAGTTTAAATATATTACTGCTGTTCATTAGTTTAAATGTGTTACTGCTGTTTATTAGTTTAAATGTGTTACTGCTGTTTATTAGTTTAAATGTGTTACTGCTGTTTATTAGTTTAAATGTGTTACTGCTGTTCATTAGTTTAAATGTGTTACTGCTGTTTATTAGTTTAAATGTGTTACTGCTGTTCATTAGTTTAAATGTGCTACTGCTGTTCATTAGTTTAAATGTGCTACTGCTTTTATAAAGTTTGAGAGAGAAGCGGTGGTTGAGCGGTAAAGCGCTTAGCTTCGGAACCGGGGGTCCCAGGTTTTTTTTAATTTCTGGATCTTTTGGCGCCTTTAACGTCCACCCAGATTTAATGGGTACCTAACATTAGTTAAAGGCGGTTAATCGCTGTGCTGGCCATATGACATGCTCGTTAACCGTAGGCCATAGATGACCTTTACATCATCCGCCCGATAGATCGGAAGGTCTGAAAGGTGGGAAAATTTATAAAATTTGAATGTTTCACCACAATTATAAAGTTTGAATGTTTCACCACAATTATAAAATTTGAATCTTTCACCACAATTATAAAGTTTGAATGTTTCACCACAATTATAAAATTTGAATGTTTCACCACAATTATAAAGTTTGAATGTTTCACCACAATTATAAAGTTTGAATGTTTCTCTTCTATTATCAAGTATGAATGTTTCACTTCTGTTAAAAAGTTTGAATGTTTCACTTCTATTATAAAGTGTGAATGTTTCACTGTTATTATAACATGTAAATCTTTCATTGCTGTCAACCTGTTCAAAGTTTAACTGCTATTATTAAGTTGAAGTCGCTTGCTCATTTAGAGCATAGATCAGTTATGATACCTAATATAGGGCAGTGATTGGGCAGGTAACTAGGCGAATCGCTTCCGGTTATAAGCTCTTCAACTATTGCTTAGACCGATGAGACTAAAATTTTTGGGGAAAGAAAAAAGAAATTCTAACTGGACCCGAACCCTGGATCTTAAACTCTTTACTTCATACACAGTTGTCCATTAAATAATTAACTATTAGAAAATAATTTAAATTTTTTGTATCGAATAAGGGAAGGAAATCGTGTTGGTATAAGTTGAATTACCCCTCTTGAAGAAGCTTGAGCCCTGAGTGAATAAGTTTTAATAAAACTTATATCAACTCGCCTAGTGAGTTGATAGTCCGAAACGTCAACCAAATGATCGTACACCAGGGATTCTCAACCTGTGGGTCGTGACCCCTTTGGGGGTCGATTGACGATTTGCCAGGGGTCGCCTAAGACCATCGAAAATATGGATTGTTTTTGTCTATTCTTCTTTTGCTGTGGGTGGGTGAGTGTGTGGGGGGGGAGGTGGGGGGCCGAGTGGGGGATTTTAAAAAGGGGTCGCCGAGCTTAAAAGGTTGAGAACCGCTGCCATACACCAACAGCGTTTCTGTTATGTATCTAGAAAGTAAAAAAAAAAAAGTCAAGCTACCCCTTTCAAAGCCTTCAATGTATAAGGCCAGATGATGTTAAGGTCATCTCTTTCTTTGACCTAGGGTCATCGAGTGTGCTACGTAGCTTTTACTTCTCATGGCTAATTTCAGGTACCCATTACATTCCGAATCTCTGACCTACTTTTAAAAAAATAGGTCACGCGGTTATACATGACAGTAATGGCAATGTCTTCCTATGATAAGATTTAGATCTTATCTTATCTTATATAATACAGACGTTGCTTTAAAAAAGAAGATGATTACGTCGTACGCGTCATGCATTTAGTCATGCATATTAACCAATGACCTAAACTCCGCCGAGTCACTGGTTTTCCTGGCTAGCCCAGGCAACCCCATTTCATGCTCTGATAGCACTAGGGAAGAAGGAGTATTTGTACAAATTTGTCCTAGCATATGGGACGAGGAACGTGCCTTTATCTTTGTGTCTTTCAGAGTATTTTATTAAATTTTGTTTTTGTATTTGAACATTATGGTTCAGTGTTTTATGTATGATTGCTACTTTACTTTTGAGTCTTCTGTCCTGAAGGCTTTCTAAATTGTTATGAATCTCACTGCTCTATTTTGTGTCTGTTCCAGTTTCTTGATGTTTTCTTGAGTTTGGTGGTCCCAAACGGAGGATGCATATTCTATTATTGGCCAAGGGTCATCGAGTGTGCTACGTAGCTTTTACTTCTCATGGCTAATTCCAGGTACCGGTTACATTCCGAATCTCTGACCTACTTTAAAAAAAAAAAAGTCATGAGGTTATGGTCTTATACATGACAGTAAGGGCAATGTCTTCCTGTGATAAGATTTAGATGTAGATCTAGTACTAGCCTAGATCTAGTAGATCTACTTAATAATTCTATCAGTCAGTGATTTATTGTAACCTACTTTTTATTCCTTAAAGATGTATAGATCAAGAGTATTTTCATATTCAAACTACAATGAAACCAATGAAGTCATTAATGTAAACAACACAACCACGTGACTCGGAAGACATTCGGAACAAACCCCCGTTGGTTGGTCTCAGGGAGGTCCTAAAAAATCCTGAAATTCAAATTTCCAGCCTTCACCGAGATTCGAACCCGAGACGCATCTACAGCGATGAATAAAGACGTCTCGATTTCTCCGTCATAAAACGTCAGGTGTGTGCATGTGCGCGCGTGAGTGCACTCACGTCATTCAGCGACTACTGTTCACGGATTACACTTCTAATCTCCCAGAGTACCAGGTGGTTTCATTTATCGGGCTAGTCCCAACCTAATATGACAATCTCCTCTCCACTCCATCGAACAAACTGCTATCTCTCCCCCCCCCCCCCCCAAAAAAAAAGTTTGTTTTTTTCGCCCTTGTCAGTTTTGATCCCCGAGAATTTAGAAAGTTGAACATTTTGAGGTTGTCTGTGTTTATTTATGGACCAGAGTTGATTTAGTACACTTCACAGGTTCTCAAATGATAGTGATACACCCTGATAATACTTTTCACGGTAGATCAGCGGTTCTCAACCTTTTAAGCTTGGCGACCCCATTTTAGAATCCCCCACTCTGCCGCGACCCTCCCCCCCTCCTCCCATACAGCAATAGAAGAATAGACAAAAACAATTCTTATTTTTCGATGGTCTTAGGCGACCCCTGGCAAATCGTCAATCGACCCCCCAAGGGGGTCGCGAACCACAGGTTGAGACCCCCTGCAGTAGATAAACCACAGGTTGAGAACCCCTGCAGTAGATAAACCACAGGTTGAGAACCCCTGCAGTAGATAAACCACAGGTTGAGAATCCCTGCAGTAGATAAACCACAGGTTGAGAACCCCTGCAGTAGATAAACCATTTGTGATACTTTCCACTATAAGCATACAATCTACTGAAGAAAGAAACAAGTTATAAATAGTAAGCTTTATGGTGAATCCTGTGTACAGAATACGGAGTACAGATAAGCTCAAATCTTGAATACACAAAATAAACATTTTTTTTAATCAGCCCATTTTCTAGACTCATTCGCTTGTAGGATAGAGTCATTTGTACACAGGTTATATCAACGCACTCTATCTGTCTGTCAGTCTGTCTGTCTGGTAAAAGTGTGTTTACGTTATTTCTCCCACACCCATTCTTTAAGCAAGCTGAAACTTCGCCACAATTATCCATTGGCATAGACAAAACATGAATCAGTGAAAAAAAACAACATAATTAATTAGTCAATTAATAATTGGTAATTTCTAATTATTTTGCATGATACCAACAAGGAAATCTTATCCTTCATTATTTACATATAGGGCTAAATTTGTTGGGTTTAGTCCAATTAAATAATTGTTAACGCTGTTTCCCCTTCAGGTATTTCCCGAGCAATTTGATTCTTATTGAATGTACCTAACTAAACAGGAATCAATTAAAAAAAATGAAGTAATCAATTAGTCAATTAATTATTTAGCTCGATGTCGACTAAGGGAAATAACTTGTACATTATTTCCTCGATATAGCGTCATGGACGGAATTCTCCCCCTTTATATAAGTTTTGTTTTTTTTTTTTTTGTTAAATTTTGCTTGTTACTGTTTACTTGGCAACAGCGATCCTTCACTATGGCGTTCTTGCCAATTGTTTATACTGTCTATTTGTTTCAAAATATTACCCGTTCTACTTTTTTCTTTTTCATGTTCTTTTATTCTGGTAATACTTTTTTACTTTTTCAACATTGTTATCAAGAATAGAAGATTGTGCCTTGATTAAAAAAAAAAAAAACCATTTCTATACCAGAGCTAATTTAAAAAAAGTTTTGACATTAGTAGCGTAGCAACGGAATTGGGGTCTCTGGTGGGGGAGGGGGTGCGCCTGGTCTCTTTAGACCCTTGCTTTTGACATTCGACATCATGACATGAGATAGTGTACTTAATAGATATATAAGTCTACTGTGTGGGATACATGCAACATGGTTAGTAATTTACATAGGAAAACGAATAGTTAGATAACATGGCACTGGCTTAATATTTAATGCAAACAAACATTTTGGACACTCATTTGGGGACCCATTAAGCGGGGCCCGGGGGGAGATTTTTTTAAATTTTGACCCACCTCCTTCCCCACCCTAGTTACGCCACTGCATCAGCTTTCTTGAAGTATAGATTGGTAATGAACATTGTGGTTGCGTGATAGGTAGAGCACTCTAGGAGAGAATGCTTCAAGTTCAAATCTGATGGCTTTACATGTGAACAGGAAAATTTACTTGTCTGGGCTAATCAGTAAAATAAAAACAATAACTTGGAATAAGTCTTAGCTTCCAGTTGGTTAGCTAGTACGTGCAATACAATCAACAGCAGCATCATTACCACCAGCTACAGATCTTAACAACACCACAACCACAATTCAAAACAATACCAGCACCACCATTCATAACAAGACCACCACTAACAACCACAGCATCAACAGTACCAACACCATCAGCCATAAAAAACCACTACAAACAACCACACCCTCGGCAATATAAAGAACATTTCCACAAACAATAACCCCAATCCAAAAAAAAAGCAACAACACAACAACAAACAACACTAAAAAAACAACAACGACTCTTACAGTATCAACATTCACACAAAACCAACGAGACCACCAACAACAATAACAACAACAACAACAACTATAACAACAACAACACCAACAACAACTATAACAACAACACCACAACACCAACAACACCAACAACACCACAACAACTATAACTGCAAAACCTACAAAAAAAATAATAATAACAAGACCAACAATAACAACAACAATTATAACAACACCAACAACGAGACAAACCGCCAACAACATCACCAAAAACAATAACAACAACAACAATACCAACAACACCAACAACTATAACAACAACAACAACATTAACAACAATAACAACAACAACAATAACAACAACAACACCAACAACACCAACAACAACTATAACTGCAAAACCTACAACAACAATAATAATAACAAGACCAACAATAACAACAATAATAATAACAACACCAACAACGAGACAAACCGCCAACAACATCACCAAAAACAATAACAACAACAACAACATCAACAACACCAACAAACAAAATTTAATAGTACCGATACTAATAAAACTTTGCTTTAAAAAATAAAATAAAAAAAAAACAAGAAGGTGACGGGTTTTAAGTAAAGGAAAAGAAAAGATAATGAAGATAATAAAGATAATACAGAGAACATGGAAAAGTATCTGGGAAATAGAGGTCGAAGGTTGACTGAATGGAAGTTTAAAGTTGGGCGGGGGGGGGGGGGGAGGAGAGAAACTCTTAAGAAGATTCGTCATAACATCTTCAGATCAAAGAGCGGCTCGGGCTGTTTGGCGATGTTGGACAATTTGTTTCAGACTCCTGCATGTATCACCGAGCCTGATAACACAGCATCCTGGGGGCTCACACTCTGCGCTCACCCCGGCAATAACAACGTCAGTCGCGTCACGGCTCACGTCATGGTACGTCCGCGATTTCGTCCACAGCTAGGTCATGACCTCTTTTTTTAAAAGTGTACAACCCACAGACCTATATATATATTATATCTAGGCTGGACATGGGGATCTTTTAACACTACAAAAATTGTCGTTAAAAACTTTTTTTAAAAAGCTGAAACAAGGCGTTGTGTTGTAAAGTAATTGTAAGAAGTAAAGTTGTTGTTTTTTTCAACCCTAACCTATATAACATATAATTTAATGTTTAGGTCTAGATCTAGTAATTAAACATCGAAAATAAGAGCACTTTCGTCTCATTAATCTTATTTTGGAATTTTTTTTTTGGTACATAAAAACAAAATAAATCTATTTAAATGTACATAAAAAAAAAGGACTAAAATCAATAGATGTGAAGTATTTCGATCTAGGATCCATTCTGAAAGGAAGCTAACAGAAAATGGCTTTATTTCATGAATTTGCGTGATTATATAGGTCTGTGATTAATACAATATATATATATATATATATATATATATATATATATATATATATATATATATATATATATATATATATATATATATATATATTAGGTCTGTGAGTTGATCAACGGCGGATAAGAACTGTTTCCGTTTTCCAGTCTAGATATAAGATATATAGGTCTGTGGTAAAACCTTTTTCACTTTTTTGTTTCCCAGAGACTAGAAGATGAAGCACAACGGCCGATAATTTTTTCTTCAAATATTTTTTAAAGCTTTACTGTCGCGTTTGAATGAAAACGAGGTGGTCAAGTTATAGAGCACTTAGCTTATGACCTGAAAACCTCTGGGGTTCAAATCCTGGTGGATCGGGTTGGACGCGATCAGGTGGATTCAGTGATCTTCCTAGCTCCAAAGAGCGCATAACCATAGTAAGGAGATTAAAAAGCCTTTAGTCATTGTAATTGACACACCCTGGTAAACAATTAGCCACTTTTCCTAATGCTCGATAAATCTTAATTTAACAACAAAAATAGGTCAAGTTTGGTAGATTCAGAGACCCAATTTAAAAACAAACAAACTCCACAATCAGGCGCGATGGCCGAGCTGGTTTGAATCCTGGGATTTTTAATTTTGGGACGTGACATTAGTAAGGGAAAAGTAAAGGTGGTTAGTAGTTGTGCTGGCCACACGACACCTTCGTTAAAAAAAAAACGTGGGCCACAGAAATAGATGACCGTTAACATCATCTGGATCCATCAAGATTCGAACCCGGAACTTTCAGTTTCTTCTTCTCCTGCAACTAAAAAAAAAACAACAACAGAAGCATTAAGAAATAAAGCATCCAGTAGTGACTAACAGTCTCTTGGGTCTGAATTTAGCACATCCACTGATATACTCTTTACTTATAGGACGTGCTGAGAGGACTTACTGAGGGCAGAGACTCACTTCCGTGTAAACAGTATAGGTCCCCACCATCTGGACCTCATAGCCTCTCACGCACCCCTGACCTGTTTACAGAGTTGCCCTGAAATACTCCCCTTCTTACTTCCACACCACACTCAACACTGTTTGTGTGGAGGGGGTGTGTGAGAGGTCATGGCAGTGTGACTTAACTTGCTACTCATCATCACTGACCTATATAGATACATCATGTATGTCGATACTGGAGACTCATAATACGTGGCTGCCTGTTCGTGAGGCAAGCGCTCTGGGCTAATGTCTCAATGGTCTCGGGTTCGAACCTTTCCCGCTGCCACTCCCGCAATCCTCAAAGGAGTTTTGGCAAGGATTTAGTAATCTTCCATCATGAAGAAACATTCGAAACTTAAAAAAAAAACACAAAAAAAAAACAAAAAAAACATAAAAACACAAAACAAACCAAAACAAAAAACAAAACAAAAACAAAACAAAAATACACAAAAAAAGACAACGCAAAAACAAAAATAAAGCAAAAAACACAAAAACAAAACAAAAAACACAAAAACACCAAAAAAAAAAACAAAGCAAAAAGCACAAAAAACTAAACAAAAACAAAACAAAACAAAAATAAAACAAAAACACAAAAAAAAACATAACAAAAACAAAACAAAAACAAAGCAAAAAACAACAACAGCAAACAACTACAACGTAAGTCAAGACATTAAAAGCGACTAATTTGGACCCAAGGAATGACAATAGATTTGATAAACCTTATCGTTCGAAAACAATACGGCACCGCCACTGTTATTTTTCTCTGGTGACGGTGTGACCATGTTAACGATTGGTTGTGAATATATGCAAAATAAGTAGCATTGTCGTCAGCGGTGTTAGCTAGGGGTGACGACTCCAGAACGCCAGACTGAAAAGACGTGTTATTGTAGCAAACTAAATTTTGTTTTAAAAAAACATTTTATATTAGTACTAAAATCAACTACAGTGATCCCATTCTATCTCAAGTTAAATTTGTTTATATTGTACTAAAAGTTCTATTTTGTTTTGTTCAGTAAAGAAAGTGTTCAAGTTATTTCAAGTTTTATAAGTTTAAGATATAAGTTCGCTAAATAATATTCACAGACATTCTGACCAGTACAGGATCAACGTTTTTTTCCTAGATATAAACTAATTTGAAGCAATTAAAAAAGCGATATATCAGTAAAATTACGCATATAGTCATATAGCCTACGCTTTAAAAAAAAACCTACCTTTATTTCGTACACCGGATGCAAAAAGAAAAAAAAAATCTAGCTTCCGACATGTATGGAATTCTCCGATAGAATAGCTTATGTCCCTTACTCAGACTGATTAGTAGTGTAAACAATCCATCTGAATACATTATGAATGGATCATATGCTGGCTCATCGTGCGGTATGCATCTTGAAGTAATGTCGCGACGATCCCGAATTCGTACCATGCAGCTTTCATCCCGTGCGGTCCACCACGGGGGCTTACGCTAGAGCAGGGGTTCTCAGCCTGTGGTTCGCGATCCCCTTGGGGGGTCGATTGACCATTTGTCAGGGGTCGCTTAAGACCATCGAAAAATATGGATTGTTATTTCCTATTCTTCTATTGCTGTATGTGTGTGTGTGCGGGGGTCGCGGAAGAGAGGGGGGATTGTAAAAAGGGGGTCGCCGAGCTTAAAAGGTTGAGAACCGCTGAGCTAGAGTGTAAAAATATTTCATATCTGAAGGGACTCTGAAACGTGTATACCATTAAAACAATAGCGCACGCTTTCAAAAATGTCCAAAGTTTCTCCTCCTCTGAGAAAACCCTGGTTTCTCATTACTTTGATGTTCTCAAAGAGAGAACCTCTGGGCCACTTCTTGGCCTGAAATGCAAAGTCCACAGCAGCACTTGCTTTGAAATTAGAAGAAGACAGAGGCATAGATGACGACACTAAAAGCGCTCCTCATATGCTTGCTCATCTTCAAAACCTAACTGCAGAACTAGAGGGAAGGATCCTAGCAGGGCCGGTCTTAGGCCACTGCAACCTATGCGGTCGCAGTGGGCCCCGCGCTTTCATAGGCCCCGATCTAATTTTATGTGTAATTATTAATTGCAAAATATATATGAAAAATTCCAGAAAATAACGCATTTATTAAAATTTCCTGAAAACTCATAAAAATCTCATGAAAAATAGACAAAATTACCATTTGTGTGTGTCATTCATTATGGGAAACGCCATTCCTACGCGCGATAAAAAAAAAAGACATTGTCAACTTTCATGTAATAAAATGTAATAATGGGAAGAATTTGGCCCTTAACCGGAAGTTCCAATACGTATTTACTTTTATATATAAATATGCCATAGGTTGCAAGATTGGTAAAGTAAAATTAACTTGATCGCAATTTTGTACTTAGAAAAGAATGAATAAAATGCAAAGCCGAATTTATTTTCTAATACAAAATCTCAATTTTCACTTATTATCCTTATTCCCACCCAGACTAGGCCCCGCGCAATCAGTTTCGCATAGGGCCCCGCAATCGCTAGGACCGGCCCTGGATCCTAGCAATAGAATTGAGTTGCTAATGTATCATATATAGAATATATGTATCAATTGCAAGGCTAAATATGTAGGGTTTTGTCCCGTAAATAGCTGTACATGTTAAGTTTTCTCACACATATTCTCGGATCAAGTTAAAACGTGCAAAACAATTATACATTGTACCTAACAAAACATGAATCCATTTTTATTAAATTAATCAACTAGTCAAGAAATTATTGTTAATAAATTATTTTATTTGATAAAAAAGGAAATAACTTCTACATTATAGAGAAATGTAGTTTCAAGTGCGGGGCATTTTCACTTAGATAAGCTTTTTTTTTTTGTTTTTTTACAAAAGATTTTGTTCTATTCTATTATATTATGCATTTCTGGAACTTTTCAATTTCACGATACTTTTCCCGCCCTTCGATTGAGTAACACCAGACGAACTCCCCTAAACAGACTGTACCTTGACGCAGTGCCGTGCCTTAAAAAACAACATACAATTGTAAAATGTGCGAAAGGGGAGAAAACTAATTTATTAGAATCAATAATTTGTTGACCCAATCGTTAGTTCTTCTGTGAATAGAATTTAAAAAACAAAATAGAAGATCAATAAATATTTGAAAGTGATTTATAATCCATTCTAAACAATCAATTTAAATGAAAAATGTAAAAAAAAAACAACACAATTTGTTTATTTTTATGCTAGCTGTTTGGATATAAAATTATAAGTAAACTATTTGACCCATTTTATTTCTATTTTATTACCTTCAATAGTTGCAACGTTTTAAATTTTTTAATGTCACAGCAGCTTGAACCTAACTATTCTTAAAATAAAATCTAATCTACTAATCTAAATTCTTACTTACAAGATATACAAGATCCACATTTCGATTTAACACAGACATGGCCTCTCCTAAAAAGTTCTATCAAGCAGCAAAGCCAATTAATATCTACATTAGCTCAGGGACGTAGGAGGCAAGAATATGAACAACTCAAATACACATTATTACACACGGATGATGAAATCATTAAAACAGAAACTCTTTTAAAACTAGAGGAATTAAACAAGTATACTTATAGGGGTGCTGAGATTAGGTGTAAAAATTACTTAAGTAATGAAGGTCCTAGTAAACTATTCCTATCGTTTGAACAGAATGTGCAATCAAGTAAAATAATAAGCAACATCATAGATAGTGAGGGGAATAAGGTAGATGATTATGAAGATATTAAGAATATTTTTACAAAACACTTCACTACTATATACAGTGAAGAGCCAGTATATACTGATGCTCAAGATAATTTTCTAAAATTTTGCAACCAGCTGGACAAGACAGATGAAGATCTTTTAGGGAGTGCATTTACGCTAGACGAACTCAGGACTGCCCTGGACTCGACTAAGAACAATAAATCACCCGGTCCAGATGGCTTAACATTTGAACTCTATAAAACCTTCTTCCCCCTGCTTGGTCCTCTCTTACTGCGACTATATAGCGACGCCATTAAACTGGGACATTTTCCTCCAAATTTTAACGAAGCATACATCACACTTTTACCTAAGAAATCTGAAAATAACACTTCACCTAGCGACTATAGGCCCATTTCACTTCTCAACACGGACTATAAACTTCTCACAAAAATGATTTTCCTAAGAATGAAACCACTCATAAACCAACTTATCGGACATGACCAGTACTGTTGTATCCCGGACAGAAACATTGACGGCATGACGCATTTTTTACGGGATTTTATCATGTACAGTAAGGATAAAA
Source organism: Biomphalaria glabrata (assembly GCF_947242115.1). Taxonomy (NCBI): domain Eukaryota; kingdom Metazoa; phylum Mollusca; class Gastropoda; family Planorbidae; genus Biomphalaria; species Biomphalaria glabrata. The sequence continues at coordinate 51,248,017 of NC_074716.1, read as the reverse complement.
ACCTCAATGTGTCTCTTTTATCTGTAGATCAAGAAAAAGCCTTTGACCGAGTAAGCCATAGCTTCCTGTTCAAGGTGCTTGAGAAATGTAAAATAAGTTCCCTGTTAATCAGATATATAAAGCTTGTCTATACCAATGCAACAAGTAGATTGATAATTAATCATTCTCTCAGTAGGAGTATCCTCATACAAAGGTCTGTCAGACAGGGCTGTCCCTTATCCCCCTTCTTGTATATCCTTTGCTTGGAACCCTTCTTGGAATCTGTAAGATCTGACCCATCCATTATTGGGATAAATATACCGGGTCGTTCCTTCTCAACCATCAAAGTCAAAGCCTATGCGGATGATACAACCTTTTTTTCCATCTTCAGAGCAAGATATTGAGAATATACTAAAGAAATTTACACTTTTCGGAGAAGCTAGTGGTTCAAAAATAAATATAAATAAATCCTCTGTAATGGGACTAGGGAAATGGAAATTCAAAGAGAATTGCGCTTTCAGAATTGTTGATAAAATCAAGATTTGTGGTATTGTCTATACCTGTAATCCTTTGTTCTATTGTAAAGACCAGTGGGAGAATATTTTTGTCAAAGCCTCAAACTTAATTAAACGTTATCAGCACACAGGTTCTACAATATTTGGTAGAGCTGTATTGATAAATAGTTTGGTCATTCCAAAGATTGTCTATTTAGCTAACATTACAGAGCCACCTCCTAAATTCATAAACAAGCTGAACAAGTTAATTAGAAGCTTTATATTTAAAAACACTATTAGGAGCATTAAGCACACTACACTCATTCAAAACAAAGAGGATGGGGGGATAAACTTGCAAGATGTTAAAACAAAAATACAGTCGCTAAGGCTAAAACTTGTAGGTCAAGTAGTTAGAAACCCAACAAACTTTCCCTTGACAATTTACTATTATGGTTTAAGATTAAGTAGTCTTCTTCCAATACACAATGATACTCCTCACTATTTTGGTACAGTCACTCATCCATTTTACAGATCTATTTCAAGAGTTTTACCTGGTAATGAACATTTAATACACAACAAAACCAAAGAATCATACACAACACTTAAAAAGCTGTTACAGGAAAGCCTAGTGAATAGGATTAAGTGGGGGAGAGTTCTTGGGGTGACAGAATTCAAGGACACATTCATAAACCTACACAGTAAACATATCCCACCAAAAGCTAGAGAGATTAGTTATAGACTTATCTTTGGGATGACCCCTATGGTTAGAAGACGGGCAAATGACCGTGAATGTATATTATGCCACCTTGAAAATGCTGATAACGAAAAACACATGTATTTGGAATGTCCATTATTCCTTCAAGTTAGAAGTACTGTAATGGACCTATTGGAAGCAAACTGTGGCAATTATGTAAATGTTAACTTGTCTATTATTTTAAACAAGCTGCCAAAACTAAAAAATAAAATGATACATAACTTTAACTTGATTATTGTTTCCGAATACAGGAATCTTGTTTGGGCTACCTGGCTCAAATGTCTACATAATAATAAGGTGTTTGATCCTAATCACTTGGAATTAACATTTAGAAAAATAATGGACTTTAGGGTAGAGAATTATCTAGTTTGATTTTCATATACCTGTATAATGCTCATGTAGTTTTTCAGAAATAGGGTGTTGGGGGTCAGGGATATCTGATATTGTGTTGATTGTTCTGGAGTAGAGTATACTTGTATCATTTTTCTGTCTTTAGGGGGTTCATTGGTTAGGTAGTATGTCTTTGATATTAAATAATATTTCTATTACTGTTATTATATTTTTAGGTTAATCACTTTTCAATTGTTTATGATTTAATACTTGTGAATTATGGTAACTTACAAATAAAAACATATTTAAAAAAAAAAAAAAAAAAAAAAAAGCCCACAAAAGAGGCAAGATGGCCCATAAAAGAGGCATATAAAGCCCAAAAAAGAGGCAAAGAAAAGAGGCATAAAGCCCAAGGATTCCTATGATGATAAAGCTAAAACTGAATAGCGCAAATTCTGAGGTTTCCTTTAAAAAAAAAAAAAAAAAAAAAAAAAAAAAAATAATATCCTTAAAAAAAATAAAAAAAATAAAATAAAATATTAAGGCCAATATTTCTATTACTATTATTATATATTTAGGTTAATTAATTTTCAATTGTTTTTGACTTAATACTTGTGAATTATGATAACTTACAAATAAAAACATATAAAAAAAAAGCCCACAAAAGAGGCAAGATGGCCCATAAAAGAGGCACATAAAGCCCAAAAAAAGAGGCAAAGAAAAGAGGCTTAAGGCCCAAGGATTCCTATGATGATTAAGCTAAAATTGAATAGCCCAAATTCTGAGGTTTCCTTTGTAAAAAAAAACAAAAAACAAGCTCAGCTAAAATTGTTTATGTTCATTTTTAAATAGAGATAAAAATCTTTCACTCTGTTCGCTATTGATTATAACTTCTATTTACAGTCGTTATATTATTTTTGTTTAATATCTATTATGGTTCAATACTCACTTTAAAATCAATAAATATAGCCTAATTCGTTCCCATGACGTAAATAGGAATGAAAAGAGCCTTCTAACAATGGAATAAAACGTTGCACTTTCTAGAATTCAAAAATCTTAATGCTGAGGAGTCCAGAATTAAGAGGACCAGTGGGGCCCCAGTCCTAAGTGCGTGAAACAAAATGCATTTTAAACCCAGAAATGGTTGTCTTATGAAACCCAGAACCAGAAATATGTTAGTACTTTTTATTTATAAACCATTGTGAACTTATAATCGTATTGTGGATCATAGTGCACTGTTTGATTGCTCGCACTATAATGTACTGCTCAACCAATGAAGGCGTATTAAATCCTATTTTCACAAATGAGATTGGACCAAAAAGCGCTCTGAGCATGCTATAAGCATGAAAGTAGCGCTATGTAAAAGCTATAATAATAATAATCTTATATAATAGAATATCTAATATAATAGAGTTGTGCTGATTTGTATGTTAAATAAGAACTCGCGGATAATCTTATCTTATCTAATACAGACGTTACTTCAAAAAAAGAAGATGATTACGTTCTACGCGTTATGCATTCAGTCATGCATATTAACCAATGACCTAAATTCTGCTATGTCACTGGTTTTCCTGGCTAGCTCAGGCAACCCATTCCATGCTCTAATAGCACTAGGGAAGAAGGAGTATTTGCACAAATTTGTCCTAGCATATGGGACGAGAAATGTTCCTTTATCTTTGTGTCTTTCTCAGTATTTTATTAAATTTTGTTTTTGTATTTGAAGATTATGGTTCAGAGTTTTTATGTATAATTGATACTTTACTTTTGAGTGTTCTACCCTGAAGGCTTTCTAAATTTATTGATTTTTACTAAAGGTGTTACTCTAGTCAAATGTGAATATTTATTTGTTATTCACTGCTCTATTTTGTGTCTGTTCCAGTTTCTTAATGTTTTCTTGTGAATGCATATTCTATTATTGGCCCAGCCAAGGTTAAATAACATTTATTCAATGCTTAATGTAGAACTTGACATAAGCATGACTGAATTCCTTACTCCATAAAACTGAATAAAATTTGTATTTATAAATAGACACAGATTCAACTTAAAAGAAGTTGTATGTAGAAACACAATTGAACTAATTTAAAGAAGAAACAACTTTTTAAAAAAAAATACGTATCTTTTTTGTCTCACAACTGTTCTTTTCAACTATCACACCTGAATGTATTGAGTTGGCTCCCTTTGTGGCTTCGTCAGAATATATTCGGCCTACACAACCAAACCATCCGCCCACCTTTTCTCATGGTTACATCAGAAACTTGCACACATTCTCCTTAACAAGTATATGGATCAATTATGAAACGATTCATTGAATGAAAAGGTGAAGAACTAATACTTTTACACAGGATAATAAATAGAAAGTAAAGGAAGTTAGGAATCTTTTAAATATTGTTCAAGAAGGAACATTTCAGATGTGGTTAAAGAAGGAACATTTCAGATGTGGTTAAAGAAGGAACATTTCAGATGTGGTTAAAGAAGGAACATTTTAGGTGTGGTTAAAGAAGGAACATTTCAGATGTGGTTAAAGAAGGAACATTTCAGATGTGGTTAAAGAAAGAGCATTTTAGATGTGGTTAAAGAAGGAACATTTCAGATGTGGTTAAAGAAGGAACATTTCAAATGTGGTTAAAGAAGGAACATTTCAGATGAGGTTAAAGAGGGAACATTTCAGATGTGGTTAAAGAAGGAACATTTCAGATGTGGTTAAAGAAGGAACATTTTAAAATGTGGTTAAAGAAGGATCATTTCAGGTGTGGTTAAAGAAGGAACATTTCAGATGTGGTTAAAGAAGGAACATTTCAGATGTGGTTAAAGAAGGAATATTTCAGATGTGGTTAAAGAAGGAACATTTTAAAATGTGGTTAAGAAGGATCATTTCAGGTGTGGTTAAAGAAGGAACATTTCAGATGTGGTTAAAGAAGGAACATTTCAGATGTGGTTAAAGAAGGAACATTTCAAATGTGGTTAAAGAAGGAACATTTCAGATGTGGTTAAAGAAGGAACATTTCAGATGTGGATAAAGAAGGAACATTTCAGATGTGGATAAAGAAAGAGCATTTCAGATGTGGTTAAAGAAGGAACATTTCAGATGTGGTTAAAGAAGAAACATTTCAGGTGTGGATAAAGAAAAAGCATTTCAGATGTGGATAAAAAAGGAACATTTCAGATGTGATTAAAGAAGGAACATTTCAGATGTGGTTAAAGATGGGCCCCCAGGGCCCCCCCAATGATGGCTACGCCTCTGATCGTGCGACTCTCGTTAGGACGAGACGTATAGGACGGTTTAGTGGAGACTTTCTTTCATCCCCTACAAGTGCAATGCTCGGTCGCTAGGACGTGCTCTGTCTGACCCATTGGTGGGAATGCCTCCTTTTCCCTGGTAGCCTGTCTCCCTTAACAAGAGTTGCCACCAAAGCTTCACACTTCAATTATTCCTAATATATTCTTATATTCAAATAATCTTATTCGTTATCTAGGGCTGGTCACCTGGTCACTTCTTTATGACAGTCTCAATTCAAACTACTTCCTAGACGTGGTCTATCATCGCTGGACAGCAGAGACATCACATTTGACTTCACCCTTATCTTCACTGATCCCTTTCGCTAAGTTTCGGACATGCTCAGTACTAAGAATAGCTTAATTTGTTTTTTTCCGGAAATCTGTGTCTCCGTCTGTCTCTTTAAAAATCTGACTGATAGAAATAGAAATACCAATTAAGTCAAACGGCAAAGTGGTGGCTAGAATCTCTTACGCATGTGAAAAGTTGTTGTTGTTGTTGATTTTTTGACAAAAAAAGGGGGGAGGGGTAATTTTTTTTACCTTGTTTTTCAAGAGATTGAAAAATATTTTGTGCGTAAGCTTTTTGAAAAAGGGGGGAGGGGTACTATATGGGCGACATCGTTCAACCGTAGCTAATGCCCAGGCATTCATCTCATTTCTATGGGATGCTTCGTAGTTGCTTCGAGACATACATGGATGGCTGCCTGGTCGTGCGGTTTGCGCGCTGGACTGTCGTTCAGATTTATCGATGGTCGAGGGTTCAAACCCTGCCCGCTCCCATCCGCCCGTCGTCCTGCGGGAGGTTTGGACTAGGAAGTAATTATCTTCGGCTCTGAAGGAACATCCGAAACATGTAAAACATTTTACAAACATACACTTTCAAATAGGCTTTCGTCTGTTTAAGGTAACATTGACACCTGCTGGTTCAGAGGTGTCTCTTTAGTAACACGTAACACACTGAAGAAACATGGCGGTTGGTAACATTTCGTTAAGAGTTTAACATCTTCAAACTCAGACGAAATGAACACTCCACCTTTGAACACAAAATGACATCAAACACAAATCACTTGTACAAATCAGAACAACGATGTCGCCCTCACAGCTGCCCCCCACACCCACCACCCCACCCGTCCTCATAAAAGCTCATACACAAAATAATGTTCATTCTTGACAAACCAGAAAATAATGTTCATTCTTGACAAACCAAAAAATAATGTTCATTCTTGACAAACAAAAAATAATGTTCATTCTTGACAAACAAAAAAATAATGTTCATTCTTGACAAACCAAAAAATAATGTTCATTCTTGACAAACAAAAAATAATGTTCATTCTTGACAAACAAAAAATAATGTTCATTCTTGACAAACAAAAAATAATGTTCATTCTTGACAAACAAAAAATAATGTGCATTCTTGACAAACAAAAAATAATGTTCATTCTTGACAAACAAAAAATAATGTTCATTCTTGACAAACAAAAAATAATGTTCATTCTTGACAAACAAAAAATAATTTGCATTCTTGACAAACAAAAAATAATGTTCATTCTTGACAAACAAAAAATAATGTTCATTCTTGACAAACAAAAAATAATGTTCATTCTTGACAAACAAAAAATAATGTTCATTCTTGACAAACAGGGTAAAAAAACGCATAACTTTTTCGACTCAGAACCGGACACAACAGAATGAGAGAGCATATGTTCCGGAAGCTTCCAGTCTTGACGAGCGAAACCTACCCTTGTGGAGCATCACCAGAGAATGCTGACCATGTCCTTCAAAGCTGCATACTATATCAAGAGACCTGAACAAGACTCAGGCCCCAAAACCTTCCTATAGAACAAATACTATACGGAGAACTGCCTGATCTGGAAACCACTGCACAGTTCATCTCAGATATAGGATTACTGATCTGAACTGCCTGGTCTGGAAACCACTGCACAGTTCATCTCAGCTATAGGATTACTGATCTGAACTGCCTGATCTGGAAACCACTGCACAGTTCATCTCAGATATAGGATTACTGATCTGAACTGCCTGATCTGGAAACCACTGCACAGTTCATCTCAGATATAGGATTACTGATCTGAACTGCCTGATCTGGAAACCACTGCACAGTTCATCTCAGCTATAGGATTACTGATCTGAACTGCCAGATCTGGAAACCACTGCGCGGTTTATATCAGATATTACTAGGATTACTGGTCTGAACTGCCTGATCTGGAAACCACTGCACAGTTCATCTCAGCTATAGGATTACTAATCTGAACTGCCAGATCTGGAAACCACTGCGCGGTTTATATCAGATCTAGGATTACTGATCTGAACTGCCTGATCTGGAAACCACTGCACAGTTCATCTCAGATATAGGATTACTGATCTGAACTGCACAGTTCATCTCAGATATAGGATTACTGATCTGAACTGCCTGATCTGGAAACCACTGCACAGTTCATCTCAGATATAGGATTACTGATCTGAACTGCCTGATCTGGAAACCACTGCACAGTTCATCTCAGATATAGGATAACTGATCGGAACTGCCTGATCTGGAAACCACTGCACGCTTCATCTCAGATCTAGGATTACTGATCTGAACTGCCTGATCTGGAAACCACTGCACAGTTCATCTCAGATATAGGATTACTGATCTGAACTGCCTGATCTGGAAACCACTGCACAGTTCATCTCAGCTATATAATTACTGATCTGAACTGCCAGATCTGGAAACCACTGCGCGGTTTATATCAGATATTACTAGGATTACTGGTCTGAACTGCCTGATCTGGAAACCACTGCACAGTTCATCTCAGATATAGGATTACTGATCTGAACTGCCTGATCTGGAAACCACTGCACAGTTCATCTCAGATATAGGATTACTGATCTGAACTGCCTGATCTGGAAACCACTGCACAGTTCATCTCAGATATAGGATTACTGATCTGAACTGCCTGATCTGGAAACCACTGCACAGTTCATCTCAGATATAGGATTACTGATCTAAACTGCCTGATCTGGAAACCACTGCACAGTTCATCTCAGATATAGGATTACTGATCTGAGCCCTTCGACATGTAAAATAAGAACGAGGAAGGAGAATAACATATTGGAGTAACTGGACAGACAAAAAGCTATTTCAATTAAACAAAACACAGTGAACAATACATAATTACCAAATAACAACTACTGATCAAATAAATAAAGAACTAGCTAGACCTGACCTGCCGTATTGTCTAGCAGTGATGTTCCGTCGATCGTAACTGCTTGAACGCTTTATTGTAGAATGCCGTTTTCCGGAACTACAATGGTTGCCATAGCTACAATACATTATGCGTGAGTCTGTGTTTAGAATGGCGTAAAATTTGTTTTTTTTTATGACTTGGTGATGTTCTTTTTTTCTGACCTCGATCTGAAAACGAGGCTTGCATTGGGCTCATTAGTAAAGTTTCAGAAAACAAAACTTAGTAACTCTTCGAAATCTTGCTACTGCAAAACGAGTACTTTCATTGTATTCGGAATCGATGTAATCGACATTAATGTCACAATTTTATTTGTTATAGTAATCGGAATCACATAATCGATATTTTTTGTCGATTCCAGTATTATTATTTTTAACCCATCTTTAGCTGTTAGTGTGGAAAGTTCCAACGCCAATGTTGTGTCTATACAACTGTATGACGGGATTATTTCCTGGCATCTAGAACATTCTTACCAGCCATTCCTCTACGCTGATAGCTTCAACTTTTTTTTTTTTTAAAGGCTACCCTATTGCTACCTCCTGTTCATGTGACCAAAAAAAAAAAATATCACAAACGCTAGCTAGATTTCAGCGCGAGTCTCTAACTACGAGCGCGTAAAGGGAGGTAAATATTTGTAGAGTACTGGGGGATCAAGTTACTTTGTTAATGAGTGAGTTGCGGGACCTGGGCACACCGGGGGTTTATGTTGTGGAGGGGGGGGGGCGGTGACTAGTGTGTGTGTGTGTGTGGTGGGGGGTATTCTGGGTGAGCCAGGATTATAGGTGGATTAGGGAGAGAGTTAAAACAGAAGAAAAGGGTAGAAAATGTTGGCCAGGTAATTGGACCACTCGGTAGGTGTTTGTAGATTTAGACAAACACTAGTCCTGAATGATGAGCCGCCTTTTTTTTATTCCAAGTGGTGAATTGACAAAGTCAAGCAAATGAAGGGAATTATGGGAGGTCACCGAGGACACGCATGCGCATTTCCAACTATTCGCCGATTTAGGAAACCTCGTTTTAATGAAGGTACAGCTAAAAACATTCAATATAAGAACATTTGATACGCAGATATTTACTATACATTTTATCTACGACGATTTGCTATATGCTTAAGAAATGTACATTGAAATTAAGGAAAAGAAAGAGAGAGAGAGAGTGAGAGAGAGAAACAGAGAAAGAAAGAGAGAGATAAAGAGAGAAAGACAGATAGAGATAAAGAGAAAGAGATAAAGAAACAGGGAGAGAAAAGAGAGAGAGGGAGAAAGAGAGAGAAAGAGAGTGAGAAAAAAATAGATACAGAAACAGAGAAAGAGAGAAACAAAGAGAGAAATGGATAAAGTTAGGGAGAAAAGAGAGAGAAAGAGATAGGGAAAGAGAGAGAGAGAGAGAGAGAGAGAAACAGGGTTAGACAGTGAGAAACAGAGAAAGAGAGAGTAAAAGAGAGACAGAGGAGATAATTTTTTTTTGAGAGACAGTAAGATTGTATTAAATAAAGTGATGGGGATTTGTTAGTGAGTGAGAGAAAGAGAGAAAGAGAGAGAGAGAAAGAGTGAGAGAGAGAGAGAGATAGAAAGAGAGAGAGAGAAAGAGAGATAGAGAAAGAGAGAGAGAAAGAGAGAGAGAGAAAGAGAGAGAGAGAAAGAGAGATAGAAAGAGAGAGAGAGAGAGAAAGAAAGAGAGAGAGAGAAAGAGAGATAGAAAGAGCGAGAGAGAGAGAGAAAGAGAGATAGAAAGAGAGAGAGAGAGAGATAGAAAGAAAGAGAGAGAGAGAAAGAAAGAGAGAGAGAGAGAGACAGAGAGAAGAGGAAGACAATAAAAAAAAAACAATAACAAAACAGTTTACGGAGGCCAATCACGTGACCTAGCCAGTGTAAATTATTCAGTACTTTGCCCAATCAATAGTCTTCCAAAAGTCTCTGATTTGATCTCCCTGCTTCCAAATTCAATCAACATAATCTAGACCTTACGATGACCACTGGTCACTGCTAGTCTATTTTACTTCTACTGACCATAACCTAGCCAACACTTTTTCTCCTAGGAATAAACACATTGATGATTCAGGGAATAGAAAGGGGAAAGGGGCGCCATGTTCCGTGGCGCAAGCAGGGGAATCACCATGAAAGTGGTAACCTAGGGCTGAGGTCATTTCTTAAGTGCTTCGGGAACCAGGCACCGGAGCGGGAGGGGCTGGCCCTGGTCAATCTGGTGTATGCATCTATCGTCTGCAGCGCTGCCTGGTCTGACCCCTGATAAATGTTAGGCCACCACCGCGCCGCCTGATTGATGCCTGCCGTCCCTGACCTCATGATTGATGCCCGGCGCCTTTGACCTTCGTGATTGATGTTTGACAGCTGATTCAACACTTTCAGAACTGAACGTGAAACGGAGAAAGGGGGGGGGGAGAGAATTGATTTAGTGCTCGATATTTGATTGGGGGGGGGGTGATGTCCGCCACGAATAGTAAGCTTTCAGGCACAGGGGCGGCGATCTTGTAAAATTAATGGGGAGGGCTGAAATTACTTATTTTATAAGAAACAAATGTTCGTTCAGTTCAAAATGTCCATTACAAGAAAACAACGACAATGTCAATGGCCAACGGTTAAAAAGGGGGACATTACAACATGGAATTACATTGCGTCTATCAATGTTCTTTTTTTTTCTTTCCACTGTTGAAGTTAGAAAGTTAACAAAGAAACCAAGCTTTTAAAAAAAACAACACAACAATAATTCCATTAACCCAGAACAATCCCATGATGCCATCTGCGTGAGTAACAAAGAGGGGGGCCGTTGGAGTTCTTGTCAAACTAAATGCAAGAGTGATGAGAACTAGGCACGATCACGTGACGTAGACACACGATCATGTGACATGTAGATCTAGATCTATTCCTTTACAGACAGATGTGGTTTTTCCGCAACATTTCAAGCAGAAGTGCCCCGGGAAATTATTTTGTTTGATACTTCAAGGCCGCTCAGCTCAATGTATGCCATGTATTGGAAAGTTTCAGGACAAATTTAAATAATGTCAAGGACGTTAAATTTAACCTCATTGTCGCCAGCTTAAGGAGGTGAAGTGGATGAGCGGTAAAGCGCTTGGCTTCCGAACCCGGGGGGTACCGGGTTCGAATCCTGGTGATTTTTTTTATTTCAGGATCTTTGGGCACCTCTGAGTCCACCCAGCTCTGACATTAGTTGGTGAAAAGTAAAAGCGGTTGGTCGTTGTGCTGGCCACATGAAACCCCTCGTTAACCGTAAACCACGGAAACAGATGACCTTTATATCATCTGCCCTATAGGTCTGAAAGGGGAACTTTACTTTTTTTTTTCGTCAGCTAAATTAAAAAAAAAATGAACGGATATTGGAAGTGTAATTTTATTATTCAATGCACTAGCCTATAACTTTAAAATGCTCAATTATCTCTGGTGTTGCCTAATTGTAAATATGTTTAAACGTGAAAGTCTGAAGACTCATTCATATTAAAGTAGTTTGTCCTACAAACGGAAGAGCCAGGAAAATTTGATTCTGCAATGCTATAGAGTGCACACGAATTATCATAAACTTTAAAAAAAAAACACACCATATATTTTCCTTTACTTTGTACACCTGATATACCAAAATCTAGCTATTTATAGTCTTTTTCTTCCGCCATGTAAAACAATCTCCATTACCGCCTGTTCTCCAAGTATGGAATGGAAAAAAAAGAACATTGATAGACCCAATGTTCCAGTATTTCCATATTCTAATGTCGATCTCGGGGGAACGGTGGCTGAGTGGTTCGTACCTGGGGTCCTGGGTTCGAATCTCAGTGAAAGCTGGGATTGTGATTTCAGGATTTGTTTTTAGGACGCCCCTAAGTTCACCCAGCTCTAAGGGTGCCTGATTTTAGTGCGGGGAAAGTAAATGCGGTTGGTCGTTGTGCTGGCCACACGACACCCTTCTCATTAACCGTTGGCCAAAGAAACAGATGACCTTAACATCATCTGCCCCTATAGATCGGAAGGTCTGAAAGGGGAAATTTATTTTACTTTAATGTCACCCTTCTTCTCCAAGTGAGGTACGCGCACAAAAGTGGTTCGTATCAATATGTATGCAAGTACATTAGGCGAATTCGTTAGCTTCATTATCCACTATTTACAAAGTTTCTACTCTGCGAATACAGCACGCAATGTCAAAGTGCCCCCAGAACTTTGAGACCCACCGCTTTATCTGCCAGGCTCACTTAACACTACTCCACAATCGTAAAAGCGCCCACACCTTTTTTTTTTCACGGTTTCAACATGCAGGGTGCCCCATGGTGTGAAATAATAATTTCTAAATACTTGACAGTTAGGAGCGCTTTCCTTCAGGGGCGTAGCTAGCAAGTTTCCATCGTTTGGGGGCCCGGGTGGGCTTCACCATAAACTCTTTGGGGGCCCATGCATTTTGCGTACGATTTATATTTTTAATGTAAAAAACACTCATTTAGACCCCGATTATCCGATTCTCCCCCCTCCTCCCCCACCCTAGCTACGCCACTGCTCCCCAGAATTCACGCCCCTGCTCTATGACACTCACAATCATCCGCAAAGAAAACATATACTTTCACTTCTAGCCAAGAAAGAACGAGCCCTAACAGCTGTTAGAGCGAGGTATGAACAACCGAGAAAGTAGGATTCTCCCCCCTTTTAATATACATATTCCCTCCCCTTCCATGTACACCTCCTGCCCCCCCCCCCCCCACACCCTAGCAAGGCGTCTATCCCTGAGGCCCGAGCAGCGGTCAGACTGGGAACGTAAGAATGAAGGGCAAAGAATGTTTAGCTCTAAAGAGCTTATTACGTGAGCTAAAAGTATATACAGAATTCAAAACAAATCTTTGTCTCGATGTTTGCTTGTAGTTTGGTCTCGTTTGGAGTATAGCAGTGACGCCCAAACTACGGCACGCGGGACATATCCGAACCTTCGAAAATCGTTTCCACTGTGCGTAATTAAGCTGCTGAGGATTTTTTTTTTATCTACATCGATAAAGAAAAAAAAATAGTTGTTCAAGATTCTGTAAATTCCCTGTTTGCCTATAAGAAAGCTTGCGATTGTCAGTTTTGAGACATTACAAGTCTCAAGATTTTGCATTAAATTTTTTTTCTCAGAAGTGTGATTACTACATCTTTATATGACGACGCCCCCCGATCAAAACTTGCAAGTTGATGAAACATTTCTTTTTTTTTTTTTTTTGGAATAATCTAAGATTAGCTGACTTACTAATCAATACAAGACACATATACCGATCTACTTCAAATGTATAAAATCTGTTCATACTGACCGAGTTATGTCGCTTCGATTTCAAGCCCTTTGCTAAAATTAAGTTATATTAACTTTATTGTTTATTGTCATATTTTCAGACTATGACACCTGTGTGAATGGAATCAACAAGTGCCAAGGTGACTTCGAATGTGTCAACGTCAATGGCAGCTACACTTGTCAGTGTAAGGAAGGATATGTCAGTGACGGACAGAGCTGTCAACGTGAGTACTACTTTACGTCTTAAGGATTACTTTCAATAAAATGTGTCCAACAAAGGGCCTACAATTGGTAGAAAGCTCAAAGGGCCTACAATTGGTAGAAAGCTCAAAGGGCCTAAAATTGGTAGAAAGCTCAAAGGGCCTAAAATTGGTAGAAAGCTCAAAGGGTCTACAATTGGCAGAAAGCTCAAAGGGCCTACGATTGGTAAAAAGCTCAAAGGGCCTACAATTGGTAGAAAGCTCAAAGGGCCTACAATTGGCAGAAAGCTCAAAGGGCCTACAATTGGCAAAAAGCTCAAAGGGCCTACAATTGGCAGAAAGCTCAAAGGGCCTACAATTGGTAAAAAGCTCAAAGGGCCTACAATTGGCAGAAAGCTCAAAGGGCCTACGATTGGTAAAAAGCTCAAAGGGCCTACGATTGGTAAAAAGCTCAAAGGGCCTACAATTGGTAGAAAGCTCAAAGGGCCTACAATGGGTAGAAAGCTCAAAGGGCCTACAATTGGTAGAAAGATCATAGGGCCTAAAAAGATTGTAGAATCCACTGATATAGCTGACATTATTGTTATAAAACGTATATAAACTCTCTCTGTCTGTCTGTCTGTCTGTCTGTATGTCTGGCTCAATTTTTGTACACCCTTTTTCCCCTACTTCCCATGCACTAATCAATAATAATAAATAACTAATCAATTAGTTAATCAATTAGCGGTAATTAATTATACTTTATTTTATATAGAAAAAGAGAGAGCATTATTGAGATATATGACATAGATTTTGCAGTTCTTTCCTTAGATAAACTTTGATTTTATTTAGCATGTTCTTTCTGGAACGGGGGAATACAGTTCGTACCCACCTCTCACTTGACAACGTACTCTCAATCATAGCTGCCCTCATTTCAAAGCTTATTTGGGTGTTGTCCCTTAAATACTTGGAGATAAATGGATACAGAGGCGTAGCGAGGGGGAGGAAGAGGGGCACGATACTCCTTGCGCCACTCTCAGTGTGGCGCCACACGCAGAGAGGCGACGAGAAAAATTATTGTAGATATTTTAGTTAGGTAATACATTCTAGGGCTATTTGTATCATATTATTATTAAATACTTTGTATTCATAAGCCTATATATTCTATAATATGTTCATTTGTATTCATAAGCTTATATTTCTATGTGATGGAAAATGGAAGGGGGCGCCAATTATGTACCTTTCCCCGGGCGCACGTTTTGCTCACTACGCCTCTGAATAGAAATACGCTGTATTAATGCTGGCACCACTTTCTGGCTAGCCGGCTACGCTCACGACTGTAACAAGCCTAACACTTTTCTGAATTCAACTCCGCGTTGAAAGGACAAGTGCCTTTAAGGTCTATGTTGGCGTCTGCTGTGATAAAAGCGCGTGAATTACAGATAGTCTAAAAGATTATTTTACTTAACTCTTTCTCCCCTAACTGACGATACCATCGTTGATCTCATTAAATTAAATTAATGTTTAGGTGTCAGTTACTCGCCTTAGCCCCTTCTCCTGTCAATGAAAACAGTCCCGCCGGAACCAATATCTGAGCCAGACCTGAAGGCAAGGAGTTGGACTGGTTGTCAGAGGCTGAGACACAACCCGCTGCAGGCAAATTATAAGATGTGGTGTACTTATTTTTATTATCATGTCCAGATATAACACATTAAAAGGGAATAGTTGAATAACGTTGTAATTAATTTATATCAAATAGTGTAACAGGAAGAATTAGGCAATACTATGTCCGATGATATGGTGCATATATACATATAATCCTATAAAAAGGAGTAAACAATATCATTTCATGTTTCTATTATGGTGGATATGTTTAGACATACGTGTATGTCAATAGCACCCAGAATAAATCCACAGTTTGACAGTTCTTTGTCACGCGCGTGTATCAAATGCTTGATCTATATCTGTTCTCACTGTCACCTCCTCACTTCAAATTACTCCCTCCCCCCCCCCTTACCTTGCATACCCCCCCCCCCTCTGATCTCCATGTCGCTGGCATAGAACTTAAGGCTAAGCATCGACACTTTTATTCGTCAAGATTTTCACCAAGCTTATATCAACTCACTCTGTCTGTCTGTCTGTCTGTCTGGTAAAAAGTTTGTACACGTCATTTCTCCCACATTCTTTCTCGGATCAAGTTGAAATTTGAAACAACTATTTATTGTACCTAACAAAATATGAATCAATAAAAAAAAATTAAACAGTTAGTCAATTAATTAATGGCATTTAATTTTTTTATATGATACAAAAAAGGGAAATTAATCATACAGTATTAAGATATATTGGCCTAGCTAAATATGCTGTACGGACAGATTTTAGAGCGTAAGATTTTAATTTCCTCTTTTTCTTTTTTTTAATAAAGTTAATTAGCTATCGCACAAATTCTTCTTCTTATGTGTACACTCCCCCCCCCCCCCTTTTGCTTTGTATGACCTACCTGTAATGACTTCAGATAATGGGTAGTGTAATGGCGACTAATCTACTTCCGCTCTCATCACCAGATACAGCTAAATTTTAATGGGCGTATAAGTCGACTATATATATATAGGTCAGCGCCATCTCACCGCGAGTGTCTTCTTCTTAGTAATGGGGGAAATTTATCTATTTATTTTTGTTTGTTACTGGATACTCTCTGGCTATAAACCGAGAAAGAAACTACTTTGAGGGAAGGAATTATTGACAGTAATTGGAAAGAAAAAAGGAGAGAGAGAAAGAGTAAGAACAGAGAAGGCGCAAGCAGAGTCTAGTCATTTTGTTGACATCGCCTGTTCATTAGCTTGTTTTATAGGTCAGTGGATGATATTTATAGACTGAACCATTTTTTTTTAAAAAAGTCATGTGATGAGCTCATGTGGTAAACTTTTTCTCTTGTTACAAAGCTTTATGCTGACGCACACTGCCTGTCTGTCCTGTCTGTCTGTCTGTCCTGTCTGTCTGTCCTGTCTGTCTGTCTGTCCTGTCTGTCTGTCCTGTCTGTCTGTCCTGTCTGTCTGTCTGTCTGTCCTGTCTGTCTGTCCTGTCTGACTGTCTGACTGTCTGTCCTGTCTGTCCTGTCTGTCCTGTCTGTCCTGTCTGTCCTGTCTGTCTGTCCTGTCTGTCCTGTCTGTCCTGTCTGTCCTGTCTGTCTGTCTGTCCTGTCTGTCTGTCTGGTAAAAATTGTGTGTTTCTTATTGCTCCCACTATTCTTGGATAAAATTCTAACTTTACACACTTATTGGTTGTACCAAGCAAAACATACATAACATATTAACCAATTAATAAATTAAGTAATAATTACTTTGCTTGGTAACCAAAAAGGGAAAACGATTGTACTTATTGAGAGATGTGGCTATATTTGTTTTATCTATTGAGTTTTCTCCACGTTCTTTTCTCCCATTTCCCATTCCTGGGTCAAGTTCAAATTTTGCAGAACTATTTCTTTTTTAACAATTCCTCTTATAAGCTTGCAAACTCGTCATGGTTGATAGGTGGAACCTGGACACTGAAACCTGAACACTGAAACCTGGAAACTGGAACCTGGACATTGGAACCTGGACATTGGAACCTGGACATTGGAACCTGGACATTGGAACCTGGACATTGGAACCTGCACACTGGAACCTGAACATTGAAAACTTGACACTGGAATCTGGACACTAGAACCTGGAAACAGGAACCTGGATAATGGAACCTGGACACTGGAATCTGGATACTGGAACCTGGATACTGGAACCTTTACACTGGACACTGGAACCTGGACACTGGAACCTGGACACTGGAACCTGCACATTGGAAGCTGGACATTGGAACCTAGATACTGTAACCTAGACAATGGAACCTGGACACTGGAACCTTGACCTGGAACCTGGATACTGGAATCTGGACATTGGAACCTGGACACTGGAACCTGGACACTGGAATCTGGACATTACAACTTGGACACTAGAACCTGGACACTGGAACCTGGACACTAGAACCTGTACACTGGAACCTGAACACTGGAACCTGGACACTAGAACCTGGACACTGGAACCTGAACACTAGAACCTGGACACTGGAACCTGAACATTGGAACCTGAACACTGGAACCTGGACACTGGAACCTGGACATTGGAACCTGGACACTAGAACCTGGAAACTGGAACCTGAACACTGGAACCTGAACACTGGAACCTGGACACTGGACGGGTAATTCGAAATCGTCTCTAACAATTGTCCTGGACAGCTTATGTATATCGTGGGGGATTAAAAATACTAGCTAATTGGGCTCACTTTGGTTTGACCGCTTCAAATGTTCAAAATATGATCATTCTTAAGAAGTCAGTTGCCAGTAACACATACAAGTCAGCCCATAGTCTCCGCCATTGCTAAAAGACCTAGAAATAACCAAAAACATCTAAACCTTTCCAGATTGTCTGCCGAAGGTCAAGGAGACATCTCAGACTAAACATACATCGTCAAACTCAGGTGAACCCATGTAAGAAGTTATCTCATAACCACCTTGGGTGGCTGGGGGGGGGGGGAGAGGCCGTTGGGGGAGGGCACTTTCGTCACAGTTGAGTGTCTACGGCAAGACTGTTCATTGATTTCTAGCTCTTAAGTTAGTTACTTGTTGAGATAGTGAGTTAGCCCTGGTTAAAGTCTATTTAAAATTAGTTACTTGTTAAGATAGTGAGTTTGCTCTCTTGTAGAGGTCTAGTTAAAGTTAGTTACTTGTTGAGATAGTGAGTTAGCCCTGGTAAAAGTCTATTTAAAATTAGTTACTTGTTAAGATAGTGAGTTTGCCCTCTTGTAGAGGTCTAGTTAAAATTAGTTACTTGTTGAGATAGTGAGTTAGCCCCTGGTAGAAGTTTAGTTAAGTTAGTTTCTTCTTAAGATAGTAAGTTTGCCCTATTGTGGAAGTTTAGTTAAAGTTAGTTACTTCTGGAGATAGTGAGTTAGCCCCTGGTAGAAGTCTAGTTAAATTTAGTTACTTGTTCAGAAAGTAAGTTTGCCTTGTATGAAGAAGTCTAGTTATAGTTAGTTACTTGTTCAGATAGTAAGTTTGCCATCTTGTAGAAGTCTAGTTATAGTTAGTTACTTGTTCAGATAGTCAGTTTGCCTTGTATGTAGAAGTCTAGTTAAAGTTAGTTACTTGTTCAGATAGTCAGTTTGCCTTGTATGTAGAAGTCTAGTTATAGTTAGTTACTTGTTCAGATAGTCAGTTTGCCTTGTATGTAGAAGTCTAGTTAAAGTTAGTTACTTGTTCAGATAGTCAGTTTGCCTTGTATGTAGAAGTCTAGTTAAAGTTAGTTACTTGTTCAGATAGTCAGTTTGCCTTGTATGAAGAAGTCTAGTTAAAGTTAGTTACTTGTTCAGATAGTCAGTTTGCCTTGTATGTAGAAGTCTAGTTAAAGTTAATTACTTGTTCAGATAGTCAGTTTGTCTTGTATGAAGAAGTCTAGTTATAGTTAGTTACTTGTTCAGATAGTAAGTTTGCCTTGTATGTAGAAGTCTAGTTATAGTTAGTTACTTGTTCAGATAGTCAGTTTGCCTTGTATGTAGAAGTCTAGTTAAAGTTAGTTACTTGTTCAGATAGTCAGTTTGTCTTGTATGAAGAAGTCTAGTTAAAGTTAGTTACTTGTTCAGATAGTAAGTTTGCCTTGTATGTAGAAGTCTAGTTAAAGTTAGTTACTTGTTCAGATAGTCAGTTTGCCTTGTATGAAGAAGTCTAGTTAAAGTTAGTTACTTGTTCAGATAGTCAGTTTGCCTTGTATGAAGAAGTCTAGTTAAAGTTAGTTACTTGTTCAGATAGTCAGTTTGCCTTGTATGTAGAAGTCTAGTTAAAGTTAGTTACTTGTTCAGATAGTCAGTTTGCCTTGTATGAAGAAGTCTAGTTAAAGTTAGTTACTTGTTCAGATAGTCAGTTTGCCTTGTATGTAGAAGTCTAGTTAAAGTTAGTTACTTGTTCAGATAGTCAGTTTGCCTTGTATGTAGAAGTCTAGTTAAAGTTAGTTACTTGTTCAGATAGTCAGTTTGCCTTGTATGTAGAAGTCTAGTTAAAGTTAGTTACTTGTTCAGATAGTCAGTTTGCCTTGTATGAAGAAGTCTATTTAAAGTTAGTTACTTGTTCAGTTAGTCAGTTTGCCTTGTATGTAGAAGTCTAGTTAAAGTTAGTTACTTGTTCAGATAGTCAGTTTGCCTTGTATGAAGAAGTCTAGTTAAAGTTAGTTACTTGTTCAGATAGTAAGTTTGCCTTGTATGAAGAAGTCTATCTAACGAACAAGAAAACCAGCCACAATTTTAAAAAGACAAAGAAATTGTAAGTGCCACGCTCATTGCCCATCAACTCTGCGGCCTAGTTGGACTTAAGGTTTTGGTAGAAAAAAAAATGTACCAGAAACACGGCAATTTTCACAACAGCTGGTGTCGAGAATGCTGGACCTAAACGTAGAGGTCAGTATCACCAGGCTTCATCTCTCTTCCTCTTTCTCTCTATCTCTCTAGTTGGCCCATGTTGTGTACCTCACTTTTTTTCACCGTCTGCCTCTTTTTTCTTCTCTATTTAATTATTTCTCTTTCTTCTTTTTTCTCTCTCTTTTATTTTCTTCACTCCCTTATCTCTCTCCTCTCTTCACTTCTGAATCTATTTCTCTTTATCCTCTCTCTATCATTCCTATCTCTTGTTCCTCTTCTTCTGTCTCTCTCCTCTCTCTATTTCTTTTCTCTCCCTCTCTCTCATCATCTCTCTCTCTCCTCAGCCCCCTCTCCTCTCTCCGACTCCCTCCTCTATCTCCCTCCATTTCTCTCCTCTAGCTCTATCCTCCAGCTCCCTCCTTTCACTTTCCGATCGCTTCTCACTCCTTCTTGTCTCCCTCTCTCTCCGCTCTCTTCTCCTTCCTCTTTTCCCTCTTCCTTTTCTTCTTTCTTTCTCTCTCAAGCCACCCGCACGAACAACTGAACACGCTCGATGAAAGATTCAATGACTTCGCCATCTCTCCCCCCACCGCACGTCCAACGAGCCATTTGCTAAACTGACCTCTTGAAATCCTAATGACTTGCACGTGACCAGCTAGACCGGAAACAGGAAAAGGACAATGTCGGCGAATGGTACTCGATGGGAGGGGTAGGTGGGGCGCGTAAGGGAAGGTGAAATCATGCTCTACAGAGTTCTGGAGATTAGATCTTTGAGATTTAACTGCTCCCTTCTAGTTGGGTGTCCAGTCAAATGGACCGATACTTGGCTGATGTGTGGGAACAACTGGCCATCTCAGGCCTTATCGGACGAGCCATGTACCGAGCCCCAGTCTGGCTTAATAAGTACTAAAATCTCGGGTATAAAACCACGTGACGGCATCGACTTGGCGTCTGCTCGTGCAAGGGAGACAACGTAATCTTCACACATTGAAAAGCAGTTGTTTTCAAAATTAAAGGGAGACAAGGCGAAGAAAGTTCTATTGGAACTTTTCAGACATGGAAGTTAGACGATAAATAGCAAGCTTTTTATAAAGTTTATATCAACTCACTACGTCTGTCTGTCTGTCTGTCTGGTAAAATGGTTGAACACTAGGCTTTCAGTTATTTGCAACATTGGTATCATGCAGATATATTTCTAAAAAGAGAATGGGTGAGATAGAGTGAGAATGTCTAAGAGAATGAATGAGATCAAATGTGAGACTGTTATAAAGAGAGAGAAAGAAGAAAGAGAAAGAACAGAGAGAGAGAGAAGAGAGAGAGAAAAGAGAGAGAGAGAGAGAAGCTTGGAGATTAAGTTTCTATGGAAATTATCCAAAATAACAATATACCCTATTGTTATATCAACCGAGGGGATAATAAGAACTGACCTCACAGATACCTTCAAGGCCTTTAACATTCCTCGTTGCCTGTCAGAGGGCGGTACTGCTGCAGACCTGCCACATCACCTGAGATGAACTCCAATTGGTGACAAGTCTGGAAGGATCATTCCTCCCGTAGAGTCTTGGCGAGAAACTCTGCTGTTAGACTCTGCAGACAAACTACCCCACAGCTCTCGGAGCTACGGACACTCTTGCAAGACATGCGTGACACATCACCAGAAAATTTCTCAGTGGACACTGATAAAGTGTTCAATAGTGAACACTCACTACATTGAATTGTGTTTCTCTTTAACGAAACTCGACCCTGGCAGCGCCAGAGAATGACTACTCGTTCATTTTTAACACTTCACTTTAGTCACGTGACTTCTCCACTACCACACAAAATAGCACCGACATGCTCACGCAATCGTATCATAAGCCCATGCAACAGAAACTGACCAACTTGGATTCAGACCCATATTTCTTCCAGTCCAACAGCCCCCCCCCCTCCTCCTCGGGGGGACCTCTAGGGGGCGCGCAAGCGAGATCAAAGACATGACTGAAAGGTTTGATCCCCAGACGCCCACCTACCTCTCCCCCTTTTTCTTCTTGTTTATTTAGACAGCCCACTAGCTCCATTGCACTGGTTGATTTCTTGGTATTGTCTTACGGCACAGAGGTTCTAAATCTACGTGTTTGGCTACATCTCTTAACGTCTAGAATGAAATGGTTAAAGAACGATATATTTTAAAGCCAAAAAAAAAAATTAAATAAATAAAAAACGGAAGCAAATTCATAAAAAAACGAAGCTTTTTGGTATATCCGGAGTACAGAATAGGAAAGTATTGATACATGATATTTTTTTTTGAAAAAATATATATCGGTATACTTCTGATAGTTTTTGTGCATTTTTGTTTTGTTTTTGGCGCTGGAGAATAAACATAGACATAAATAAATATAGACTGGCCGATTAACTCATTCAGTGCGGGGTTACTCTAAGGGAGTGGCTTCTGTGGCGCTGAAGGTAAAGTTCCCCTTTCAGACCTTGTGGTCTATAGGGCAGATGATGTAAAGGTCATCTGTTTCTGTGGACCACGGTTAATGAGGGTGTCATGTGACCAGCACAACGACCCACCGCCTTTACTTTTCCCCAACAAATGTCAGCTGGGTGGACTCAGAGGCGCCCGAAGATCGCGAAATTAAAAACCGCAGTCTTCACTAGGATTCCAACCTCGGTCCTCGGTTCGGAAACCAAGCGCCTTACCGCTCAGCCACCGCACGTCCATAGCGCATATGGTGGTGACTTATTTTCTTTTACAATAAAATAAAAAAATTTAAATGATATAATAAAACTTTTAAACGTTACGTTAGTCTTAGTAACTCTAGCCACCCTGCAGGTTTTTGATCATTTAGAAAAACTCAATTGTTTCAATCAAAATAATTCGCAGTGAAAGAGTTAAAGAGTTTTATGAAACGAAAATTTGTGATTTGCAATTTTGTGTACTTAATTATGAGCAGTATAAAAGTTAAGTATTCATATCTATTTCAACCATAACCTATATAAGTATTACATTATTTTCACTAGTGTTTTTTTGTTTAATCTCTAAGAATGAAGATCATGCAATTTTTCATAATTCGGAAAACCGAATACAATAGATATACAGGTTTTCAAGTTACATGAAGTTATTTCCTTCGGCCAGTCTATATTTATTTATGTCTATGAGAATAAAGCAAAGAGCAGATTACTCTGAATAACCTTTTAATTGTAAACCTCCAACAATGGTGGAACTTTGCAGCGGGCTAAAGAGAAACCGAGGCCAATCGTCACAGAAGGCCTGAACTTGAACACTGACCTGCAACGTCACAACCTGTGGGCAGGGGAGACCAATAGCTCGTCGCCACGTCGTGTAGATCCGCCCACAGGTTGCGACGCTGCAGGTCGATGTGAAGGACTTCTGAGACGATTGGTCTCGAGAGGAATGCACTAGGCTGTGCCAGTGGCGTAGCACAATCTTGTGGGCCCGTGTTCAAATTTAAATTAGTGGACTTCCGCCCCCCCCCCATTCCACAATAAATTAGAAGGTTGAATGTGGCACTTTTTTTCCCTTTCATTTGTTTATAGATAATAACCATTGATTTTTTTTTCTTCATTAGCTCACTGTCGAGGCGATTGCAGAAATGGCGGGAAGTGTATCGCTCCAAACGTCTGCGAGTGTCGTCATGGTTACATTGGTGCCAACTGCGAGCTGGGTAAGTTTTATAAACTTAGGTTTTAATTTACTGCGTTTGAAACTCGATGTAAGGTTTGACTGGATAGACTCGATTCCAACATTCTGCAAGGTTTAACTGTATTGACTCGGTACCAACACGATGTAAGGTTTAACTGTATTGACTCGGTACCAACTCGATGTAAGGTTTAACTGTATTGACTCGGTACCAACTCGATGTAAGGTTTAACTGTATTG
The DNA here is from genome assembly GCF_947242115.1 of Biomphalaria glabrata. Classification (NCBI taxonomy): domain Eukaryota; kingdom Metazoa; phylum Mollusca; class Gastropoda; family Planorbidae; genus Biomphalaria; species Biomphalaria glabrata. The sequence continues at coordinate 51,224,171 of NC_074716.1, read as the reverse complement.
ACTCGGTACCAACTCGATGTAAGGTTTAACTGTATTGACTCGGTACCAACTCGATGCAAGGTTTAACTGTATTGACTCGGTACCAACTCGATGTAAGGTTTAACTGTATTGACTCGGTACCAACTCGATGTAAGATCTGACTAGCATGATGTAAGGTTTAACTGTATTGACTCGGTACCAACTCGATGTAAGATCTGACGAGCATGATGTAAGGTTTAACTGTATTGACTCGGTACCAACACGATGTAAGATCTGACGAGCATGATGTAAGGTTTAACTGTATTGACTCGGTACCAACACGATGTAAGATCTGACGAGCATGATGTAAGGTTTAACTGTATTGACTCGGTACCAACACGATGTAAGATCTGACGAGCATGATGTAAGGTTTAACTGTATTGACTCGGTACCAACACGATGTAAGATCTGACGAGCATGATGTAAGGTTTAACTGTATTGACTCGGTACCAACACGATGTAAGATCTGACGAGCATGATGTAAGGTTTAACTGTATTGACTCGGTACCAACACGATGTAAGATCTGACGAGAATGATGTAAGGTTTAACTGTATTGACTCGGTACCAACACGATGTAAGATCTGACGAGCATGATGTAAGGTTTAACTGTATTGACTCGGTACCAACACGATGTAAGATCTGACGAGAATGATGTAAGGTTTAACTGTATTGACTCGGTTCCATCACGATGTAAGGTTTGACTGTATTGCAACACGATGTAAGGTTTGATTTGCAACACGATGTAAGGTTTGACTATATTGATCCCGTTCTAAGATACCAACAGAAACAGAAAAGAGAAATGAGATAAAAAAAAAGCAACACTCGGTAACTATGCAGGGTTTGGAGGGGGCAATGCAACTTATGCTAATTGAAGGCAATTTTTCCTATCCACACGGTAAAATTGAATACAATTGTTTGATATCTAAGTATTTCTTGTGTTTACGACCTTTTTTAAAATTGATTTAGGCTACGTATTGTGCTCGCCAATAAACAACTTCAATAATTGTACAGAGGTACAACTTGATGCGAGAATGGGTGAGGGAGAAATAATGTGTTCAGACTTTTTACCAGACAGTGTTTGTACAGACATTGTCGTTTCTCGTTTTTGTCTTCTGCGCTTGTCTACAATAAAAAAATTTTCTTTGAGTCTAGATCAGCGGTTCTCAACCTTTTATATTCGGCGACACCTTTTTACAATCCCCCCACTCTGCCGCGACCCTCCCCCCGCACACACACACGTCAATAGAAGAATAGACAAAAACAATCCATTTTTTTCGATGGTCTTTGGCGACCCCTGGTAAATCGTCAATCGACCCCCAAGGGGGGTCGCGACTCACAGGTTGAGAACCCCTGGTCTAGATCTATTACAAATTACATGGCTGATCCAAGCTAATTGATATTAGCTTTGAAGTATTTTTATTTTGCTTGTTTTAAATCTTTCAGTGTCTATTTCACAGACACATCATTAATCACAGTCACACACATTATTTAGAAAGCGCGGTGGCTGAGCGGTAAAGTGGGTCCCGGGTTCGAATCCTGGTGAAGACTTGGATTTTTAATTTCTTGATCTGTGGGCGCCTCTGTAGTCCACCCAGCTCTAATGAGGACCTGACATTGGTTGGGGCGGTTGGTCGTTGTGCTGTTAACCGTAGGCCACAGAAACAGATGACCTTTACATTATCTTTACTTTACTCTGATCGGGGGAAGGCGGACGAATTTTTATTAAAGAAATCGCACAGTTCGCATACGAAATGTATTAGTTATGTTAAAAATATATAGTGTTACAAATTAGCTTATAAGAAGTCTCTGACAGTATTTCTAGCTTTGGTTCACGTGAAAACATTCCAAACATTTGCTTATCATTGTTAACATATTCTTAGCCTTTTTTTTTTAACAAAACTAAATTACACTTTATTTATAAACATGTACATAAACGGAATCAATTTGAAATGAAATGAATCAACTGTAGTAGACTTTAGTAACCATATTCTTTAACAAAATCCTAAAAAAAACACACTACCATAACTCAACCATTTAGTCTCAAGTTCTGGAGTCGTCTCCCCTGACTAAGACCAAGTGACGACAATGCCACCTATGTTGCATCATTCACAACCAATCGGTAACCTCTTCCCACCTTCACCATAGAAACACGCACACACACACACTCCATAACAATCATGGCTAGTAAATTCATTGGTAACAAAACAAGCCCCCATTTGGACAACTATTTGATGAGAGAAACATTCTTAAGAAAGCGGAAAAGATTTTAAAACTAGAAAAACAACACGTCATCACAAAGGAGACACAAGTCACCGATTAAAAAAAAAACACATTGATACAAAAACTCCTTTGTTCTCATGGCTATACTGTAATATTAACACATACATACATACATATATATCCGACAAATTATCTTTCTGCATTCACAGGTTCTCACAAATACCTATACACATATACCCACAGGCACACATATTTACCAAAATACAAACCCACAAATTTCCATTTACCATATCATCCTTTACATTCGCCCAAAGTTCACTAGTTCAAAGTTTACAATTTGTCTAAACATAATGTCCAGGCCATCAGGAAGGAACTTTTTATTATGCACAACAATTTTCAGTCTAGTATTCCAAAGAAGTTTCCTATACTCTGCCAAAATAATGAGATTAAAATTCCCAAGAGCTTTATTACGTAATTTGGGAACCTTGTTTAAAAGGATCGCAAGATTGACATCCACATCTGAGTCACAATTAGCATCTAACAGACTTTTAACAGTATTTTACACCTTCGAAAATAACTGACCGTCTGTGTATATATATCCTCTGACCTATTACATATTTTTTTTTACTAGTTACTACCTAGAAGTTTAATTGTCAATGAAATAAAAGCATGAAAGTTGATTAATTATTCTTTTTTTTTAAAACAATATTTGTTTAACTCTAAATAGAGTTACAGAGTGTTTATTTTATTTTATTTTTTCACTTTTCAAAAGACTGCATTGCAAAAAAAAAAAAAAAAAAAAATTCAATGTATCACAACAACTAATGTAAAAACATTGTTCAGAAATTGTTCATAGTTCTTGCGTTCATTTGCCTGTTACATATTTGCGCTATTTCTTTTTTTAGGAAACCTCAGAATTTGCGCTACTCAATTTTAGCTTTATCATCATAGGAATCCTTGGGCCTTATGCCTCTTTTCTTTGCCTCTTTTTTGGGGGCTTTATGTGCCTCTTTTGGCGGCTTTTTAAATTTTTTAATATAGTTTTTTCTTTTTTTAGGATACCTCAGCCTTTTAGCTTTTGACTTCAGTTGTCGAGCGGTTTACATCCTTGGAATCTTTGGGCCTTTATTTTTATTATTTATTAACAAAAAGATGCATATAATATTAATATAGTTTTTATTTGTAAGTTCTCATATTTTTTTTATTTTTTTTTTTAAAGGAAACCTCAGAATTTGCGCTATTCAGTTTTAGCTTTATCATCATAGGAATCCTTGGGCCTTAGGCCTCTTTTCTTTGCCTCTTTTTTGGGGCTTTATGTGCCTCTTTTATGGGCCATCTTGCCTCTTTTGTGGTCTTTTTTTTTATTTTTTATATGTTTTTATTTGTAAGTTATCATAATTCACAAGTATTAAATCATAAACAATTGAAAAGTGATTAACCTAAAAATATAATAATAGTAATAGAAATATTATTTAATATCTAAGACATACTACCTAACCAATGAACCCCCTAAAGACAGAAAAATGATACAAGTATACTCTACTCCAGCACAATCAACACAATATCAGATATCTCTGACCCCCAACACCCTCAGCCTTTTAGCTTTTGACTTCAGTTGCCGAGCTGTTTACATCCTTGGGCTTTTATTTTTATTATTTATTAACAAAAAGATGCATTTAATACTAATATAGTTTTTATTTGTAAGTTCTCATAATTTATAAGAAGTTTACATGTTGTCGACATTAAAGAATTTTAATTTGTTGAGAGTAAATTTTAAAAAAATGCGTATTTTATTAGGTGTATAGTTATCTGTATATAGAAGTGGATAGCATTAAAAAAAAATACAACATGCTTGCAAAAAAAAATAGTTACAGTTTGTATTATCACATTGTTGTCATCTTTAAACAAACAACCTTTAATCAATAACGAGATTTCTGACTTACTGTTTTCAGTTTCGATCTAAACATAACAGACGGGATAGACACAAAATAGCTCAAATAAAGAGACATTGTCTTGAAGTGAAGAAGATTGTCTCTCAATAATGTTGCTACAGCAAGGGTAAGCTAATTGTCGCTGCAAAGTGAATTGAAGCATAATCGTCAATAAGATGCCAGCTTCCCAGAGAGTCGAAGCTAATTATCGCTACTCTGATGCTCTCCTCTTTATTCTGTAGAGGAAAATGGTTTATCTCCCTTTGTCTGAAATGGACAAATAGTCTTGTCTTTCTCCATTCTTTAAGGCTGTCTTCCCATCGCTTTCTCTGTCTGCTTCTTTTTCCTGGTACTGTTTCCTGAAGGAAGGTCATTGCGAGCCCCGAGGATCTTGTGATATGGCCATAGAGTTTAAGCCTGAGTTTCTCGACCATAATGTACAAATACAAAACCAAAAACCTAATAAAATACTCCGATAGACACAAAGATAAAGTTACATTTCTTATTCCATATGGTAGGACAAACTTTCATAAGTGCTATATCATCCTCTGCGCTATAAGAGCATGGAATGGGTTGCCTGAATCAGTCAGGAAAACCAACGACTTATCAGAGTATCAAGTCACTGATTAACATGCATGACTAGATTGACGCATGAAATGCCTAGGACGTTAGTATCTTCTCTTTTGAATTTAACGTCTGCAATTTATAAGATACGCGCAGACTGTGAGGTGTTTTTTTGTGAGTACTTAAGAGTGACACTCTTCACTCACTCAGCGTTCCACCAAATTACCTCTATCGTGGTCTTCCCCGAGAATAACTTCCCTTTGATTTCCGCTAACACAATCTTGTCAGAAATGGTTGTTGATCTTAACCTTTTTAAATAGTTCCTTATTTTATTGATCCCAATACTTTCATGGCTTCATTCATCGCCCTCCGAACTGCTCATTCATGCTCCGTGCCCTCCCATTCATACTCTTTCTTCCAATTTCGCTGCCAGCCTCCATCTCGCCCCACATATCCCCCCCCCACACCTTTCCACCAATCAGGTGCCGGGATAGGCAAAATAAAGGTTCCATCACTCAGGTTAGAAGGGGGAAAAAAATCATTTCCTACTCCAGAGTTTCATCCCTTGTCTCTGTCCGTTTCCTGAGTCTCTTGCCAAAAAGACGCGCGCCTGGCTTCGCACTGTTACTTCACGTCCATTTCGGAGCAATGGCGTATCCAGCGAAGGGGGTTTCCTCGACCGGGACCATGACGATAAAGCAGGGGTTCTCAACCTGTGAGTCGCGACCCCCTCGGGGGATCGATTGACGATTTGCCAGGGGTCGCCAAAGACCATCGAAAAAGTCTATTCTTCTTTTGCTGTGTGTGAGAGCAGGGGGGGGGGGGAGGGGGTCGCGGCAGAGTGGGGGATTGTAAAAAGGTGTCGCCGAGCTTAAAAGGTTGAGAACAGCTGCCGGATAAAGGGTCCACATTGACACTGCTTCTTGGAAACCTAGCGGAAATATTTTCTTTAAAATATAAATCTAAGGATAAAATATAAAAGACAGTGAATAGATAATAGTTAAGAATATTTTATTACTATTTTTTTTTCAGTATTTAACCATTTCTCGAATTAAATTGTTTTCAAAGGGGCATTGGTTTAATGGGAAAATAAGGAATAGAAAAAGATACGAAACGAGAAGGCATCATTTATTACTTTTAAAAAAACCTCGTACAAACATAACTGAATTGGACGCTTTGATACTGTAATAACTTAAGGGAGGCAACTCAACGAGACATAGACGTTTATTTACACATCACAGACACACAAAACAACATCTATCTTAGGCACAATCTCTCCATATTGGCTCTCTACTTGGGGCGGAAATCGTTCTCCTCTAATGTTGACATCCTTTTCAGTCCAATCCATAACTGTGCGCACCATCAGCACTAGCTTGGATGGCGGTGCGCACGGCAGGGTTATAACAATACTATTACTCATTAAATTTGTGGTATATAATCATAGACATATATAAATATAGACTGGAAAAAGGAAATAACTTCATGTAACTTGAAAACATGTAAATCTATTGTATTCGGATTTCCGAATTCTGAAAAATTGCATGATCTTCATTCTTAGAGATTAAACAAAACTCCTAGACATAAATAAAGTACACAGAAATGAAAGTCAAAAATTTTCGTTTCATAAAACTCTATTATCGGCCAGTCTATATTTATTTATGTCTATGTATATAATGGAAAGAGAGCTAATCCTTGCTATCTTGATATATATAGCAGTATTTAACGGTTATCCCCCTTTAGCTAAGCTTTATATTGTTTGTTTTTTATTTAAATGCTTTTTAAGACTGTAAACCCTGTATTTACTGTTCTCCTTAAGGTCACATGGGAGGCATGGTGGCCGAGAGGTAGAGCGTTTGTTTCCAAACCGGAGTGAAGACTAGTATCTTGAATTTCGGGACTTTTAGGGCGCCCCTGAATCCACTCAACCCTGATGACATTACTTAAGGAAGAGCAAAGTATGTTGGTCATTGTGCTGGCCACACGCCACACTCGTTAACCTTGGGTCACAGAAACAGATGGCCTTTACATCATTACAAAGTCTTCTATTTTATAATGATCACATAGCCTGATAAAATGTGAGATTATAGTACTTGGCTGCCTGGTCGTGTTGTATGCGCGTTCGGCCGTCCTAACAATAAACCCGAGTTCAAACCCTGCCCGCTGCCATTCCTTCCCCTGTAGGAGCGTACTAGTTTTCATTTCTGAACGATCGTCTGAAAATGATCAATATTTACAAAGCAGTAGATATGCTCGTAGAGAAATAGCTCTAACAATCTCTTGGTCTATGATCTAGTAAAGAAATAGCTCTAGCAATCTCTTCAACTCTTGGTCTATGATCTCGTAGAGAAATAGCTCTAGCAATCTCTTCAACTCTTGGTCTATGATCTCGTAGAGAAATAGCTCTAGCAATCTCTATAACTCTTGGTCTATGATCTCGTAAAGAAATAGCTCTAGCAATCTCTTTAACTCTTGGTCTATGATCTCGTAGAGAAATAGCTCTAGCAATCTCTAAACTCTTGGTCTATGATCTCGTAGAGAAATAGCTCTAGCAATCTCTTCAACTCTATGATTTAAATACTTTGTTCATCTTAATGCTTATTGACACGATGAGGCTTTGCTCACCTTAAGGCCTCAGAGGCCTATTCAGTACGTACGAAGCCCACTAGGTTGTCGAACTGTCTCTAGTGATTTTCTCAGAAACATTCAATGAAACGCCCTGTTAGGTCCAATCGTCTCATCTCACTGTATCTCTAGGCACCACGAGGATCTCAGGACCTACAGTCTTGTAGCTGCTACCAACAACGTTACCTGATCCCCTTGTGTTTAGCGTTAACAGTACACACTCCCCCTCCCATGCCCCCTCCCCCCCTTAGACACCTCACTTCCCCCATTCCTCCCTCAACAGAACCTCCGGGGCAAGTGCGACGTGCGAAACACCTGAGTAATCCAAGAGTCGTGTGCGCTTTGCGTGAGTCGAGCAGTGGAGAGTGTCGACATTTTTACTTTACCATTGAGGACTGTACCTTGTAGTTATAGTAATTCAATAGTATATGTGATACATGTTATTTAATACACTATACAAGCATGTTGCCATATATCTTATTCTAGCTTATCTTATCTTTGAAATTACAGGCGTTCAGAGAGAAGATAAAGAAAATTACATTCTACGATATCTCTGGGTCAATCTAGCCAAGCATGTTAATCAGAGACTTAAGCTATGATAAATAATTCTATTATTGGCTGATTCAGGCAACCCGTTCCATGCGTTTATCGCTTTAGAAAAGAAAGAGGAATTACACGATGAAATCAACTTGTAATAAGATGAATCAGTGGCGTAGATAGGGTGGGTGAGGAGGGAACACTCTGAAAATCCCCCCCGGGCACCCAATTGAGGGTGGCCCAAAATGAGTGTTTTTTACATTCAAAATTAAATATTACGCAAAATGCAGGAGATAAAGCCCCCAGGGCCCCCAAACGATGGAAAATTCATAGCTAAGCCCCTGAGATGAATTAATGTACTAGACATTAGTAATAATATCTATTAACAAAATTTAACTCACTACAATAACACAACCTTTCAGTCTCACGTTCTGGAGTCGTCTCCCCTAACTATAACCAAATGACGACAATCCCACCTATATTGCATCATTCACAACCAATCGCTGCCCTTTTCCCACCGTCACCATAGTACACACACACACTAGTCGCGTCATTGTCTGAGAAGAACTCCAAACTTACAACTATATTTGTCAATAATGTAGACGTTATTTCCTCAAATATCAAACAAAATAATTAATAACCACTAACTAATTTACTAATCGGTCTATTTTTTAAAAATTCATTCATGAATTCAAATGAATACTGCGCAAATTTTTAACTTGATCCGAGGCTTTGGGAGACATGACGTGTTCAAACTTTTTACTAAACAGAGTGAGTTCATAATGCTTTTAAAAAATGTCCACTGCGTTACGCATAAGATTGTAATTGAAACAATATAACTGAATAAGAAACAAATATTATTTCAAACAGTTCACACCTTGGTTAGGCAAATGTTAGAATAGGCGCCCTCTGTTTAGGGGCCCCTCAACTTGGCAAGTAACACAAAGAAACAAGAACAGGTGCTAAATAGAGCCGTAAGATTTGTAACAAACGAATATTCTCCTTTGATTTGAGTAATACCAATGGTAAGATCTTTAAATTTAGAGACGCTTCAGGAGTGAAGAATAAGAATCTTAATATATGCAGACGTGAATTCCAACCCTAACACAGGTCAATATATTTAATGTTGGATCAAGATGACCCATCTCAAGGACATTTAACTTGATGTTAAGGGAACATCCCCTATCGCAATTTCATATTTCCCCACTCCTCGACCCATGTATCTCACTCCAAGTATCTCTTGTATACTTTGCAATGTTGTTACCCCTCCGCAGGGCAACGCCTTCATATTCACACCCACTTCACATTCACATCAACCTCCCAGCACCTCTATATTTTTTTTCCAGACAAAAAAATGTAGGTAAGAAAATGAAAGGTCATCCACCCGTGGCGTCTGTATATTTACCTGAAAACTTCAATCCCAGCAAATGACACGTCACAAGAAGAGAGGCTTTAAGTGGCCTCAAACGTTGTCTGGGAGAGGCGCTCCGAGCGGGGGAGGGGGGTAGTAGAAAACCTCAGAGTTGACATCACATTGGGTTGTAACAATAAGCAACCACATAGCTGCTGGTACCCCCTCTGGATTCCAGCTCTGGTAGTCAAAAAAAAAAAAAATCTGTCTTTGAGTTTTACATCCTATTCATTTCGAAAGAAATTTATCTCACTAAATGACCGGATCGCCCAGTTGTAGCGTAGAATAAGTTTTTTAAATTTGCATAGGAGATTCCTTACTTAATTAATCTTGAAGGAAGTAGTCTTTACCCAATACCCATCTAGCATTTTTCGATAAATATTTTTCAAAGAAAATAAAGTTAAACAAATTATTGGACGATGTGGATATACAAAATTTCAATATGGTAGATAACCCCAATATTTTCATGATCATTACACTATTGTCTCCCTTTCATTCCCTAAACTATTTATATATAGGCCTATATATATATATATAAACATTTTATATTTTTATGATATAATACACATTTTAGTGGGCGCTGTACCGAATGAACAAAAATATGTGTTAAACAATCCTTTAGTATGTGTATTTCTTATTAGTACAATGACATGAATTTAATATTTGCCTACAAGGTTCTACACAATGTTAACTCATTCATTTTCATGTTTTCAATTAACTTGGTCTGACTGGTACAACTTTTATTCATGTTATTATCTCCCAATTTCCATTCTTGAATCACGTTGAAATTTTGCACAATTATTCATTATTAATAATTAGTGTTCATTGGGTGGCTGAGTGGTAAATGGCCTGGCCTCCGAACCTGGGGTCCTAGGTTCGAATCTTAGTAAAAAAAAAAAACTTGGATTTTGAATGATTTTTAGGGCGCCCATGAGTCCACCCAACTCTAATGGGTAACTGACTTAAGTTGGGGAGAGTAAAGGCGGTTGGTCGTTGTGCTGGTCAAGAAACAGATGTTCGTTAGATGTTTTATTTGTAATATGTTTCGGATGTTCCTTTAGAGTTGAAGATAATTTACTTCCTAGTCAGCGGACAGGATTTGAACCCGGGACCATCGACAAGTACAAATGACAGTCCAGCGCGCATACCACACGATCACGCAGCCAACTTATCGTTACTTCCATGAATCTTCCGTTCTGAAAGAGGAGGTTTTTGATTGTTGTTAACATATTCTTTTTTTTTTGTTGTTGTTAAATTATTGGTTTTAATTTGCATATTTTCAAACCTTATTTCTTCAAGAAGCAACCAGGAGTCGAGTGTCTTTCTCTGATATGGTTTTCAACAACAGTCCTCGTTTTGACTAAGTGTATACGTCAAGTTGACCTTGCAATCTTCCTACGTATGCCACCCAGGGCCGGTCTTAGGCCACTGCAACCTATGCGGTCGCAGTGGGCCCCGCGCTTTCATAGGCCTTGCGCTAATTCAAGGTGTAGCCTAATTATTAAATTGCAAAAAAAAATATACGAAAAACTCATGGAAATCTCCTGAATTTCCATAAAAATCTCCCGAAAACTCTAAAAAAAATCTCCAGAAAAATAGACAAAATTGTCATTTGTGGGTGTCATTCATTGCAGAAAACGCCAATCCTACGCGCGATAAAAAAAAATAAAATCATTGTCAGCTTTCATGTAATAAAATGTAATAATCGGGCAAATTTTACCTTAATCGGAAGTTCCAATACTTTATTTACTTTTATAGTCACTGGCATTTAAATATGTCATTGGTTACAAGGTTCATAAAGTACAGATCGCAATTTTTAACTTAGTAAAGAATGAATCAAATTCAAAGTCAAATTTTTTTCTTATACAAAATCTTAATTTTCGCGTATTATCCTTATTCCCACACAAACTAGGCCCCGCGCAATCAGTTTCGCATAGGGCCCCGCAATCGCTAGGACCGGCCCTGATGCCACCCCACAAGAGAGTACCCCCATTCTTTTTTTTTATTCTTAGAACCGCTGCGACAGACACATGGCGACCTCACTGAACCCGCGGCCCGCATCAAACTGTAAACGATTCGGCCGGACTTCCGGTCAAATGTAATGCCATTTTTGTTTGAGATAGAGGTCTGGAAAAGGGGAGAGGCGCCGAGGTTGGAAGATGAGGCAGGGGGAAAACCTTTGGCTCCGTGTTTCCAGGCCACGTAGCAGTAGGTACCAACTGTGCTGTTAGTAGAGTAAGTCTCGATGTTGAGGTAACTCTCCAGGTAGTCGAGGTAAACATGACTTAGAGACTTCCCTAATGGCAAATAAATACATTCTACCTGAATTCCTCGTCCAGGTAAACGACTGACAGGAGCCCAGAGTCGAAAATACAGGCCGGCAATCGCAACATATTCAAATTTAAAGGACCTATTGAGAACCAAACATTTTCTTTACATAAATCAAGTAATTGAAATCATATTTAAGCGGCTCAGATAGTGCTCGTTAATGATTAATTTGGTTAATTGATTCACTACTAGTGATTTGGGAAAGCGGTCATAGTAATAGAGTTCAGCTTGTAAACAATGGCGTGGGACTTATGACAGAGTGATGTACACGAACAATTGTTTGTATTGATTAGTCCGCCTTGTGGTACATAACAATAGTGTCAGGCATTCAATCGCTCCAACAAAAACATTTATACTTCTTAGACCCTTTGGGCTTTCATAGGAAATAAGGACAGATCCTTCCGTAAGAATCCCAATTTCTTCCTTCGTCTACAACACAGGACAATGGACAACTCAGTGAACGTCAAGTTTGGACAGTTTATGAACAATTTTAACGTGAACTGTTGTGTAAACCGTAAACTTACGGTAGTGTCTTATGTGTTGTTGGCAAGGTAATCTCTTCAGTACTGAATAACCATTTATATTTCTTGGAATCTTTGGGCTTCGGAAATAATGACAGATCCTTCCGAAAGAATCCCAAAAGCTTCGTTTGTCTACGGCAAAGGACAATGGACAGCCCAGTGATCGTTAAGTTTGGACAGTTTAGGAACAATTTTTAACGTTTTGAATAAAAAAAATAATAATAAATAACAAAAAAAAATAAATAATTTGGCTAATTGTATTGGACATTAATATTGAAACAATCAACACAGAAACTATTCTGAATATATATTTTAGTAATGACTTTTTAATAATATTGTCCTACTAAAAAAAAGCATAAATTATTATTTTATAAGTAATTTTTTCAAAGCCCCTGCATTCGGTGTAAAGCAGTATGTCTTCTCTTTGGGTTTCCAAGTTTCCTAATCATTCAAGTTTTGGGAAACGCTTAAAAGTAGGTTGCAAGGTGTTTTGGTTCCACTCATGTGTTTCCAATAAAGTTCTTGGAGTAATCGGTTGATTGAAACAAATGTGATGTCATTTCCTGTTTAACCGACCAGCAACGGCTGCTTGAGCTTCAGGCCAGCTCCCTCTAAGAACCCTGGTTGTGCGGTTTGCGCGCAGGACTGTCGTTCGGATTTATCGACGGTCGAGGGTTCAAACCCTGCCCGCTCCCATCCCCCGTCGTCCTGCGGGAGGTTTGGAATAGGAAGTAAACTATCTTCAACTCTGAAGGAACATCCGAAACATGTAAAACATTTTACAAACAAACAACCCCGTTGCATTATGTCTGCTTAACCAGGCTTTAACACAATGAAGGAGGTTGGTCAGTTTCAACTAGAAGTCTGATTACTTAATCCTGGCAACAGGGCCGGTCTTAGGCCACTGCAACCTATGCGGTCGAAGTGGGCCCCGCTCTTTCATAGGCCCCGCGCTAATTCCATGTGTAATTATGAAATTGCAAAATATATACGAAAAATTCCTGGAAATCTGAATTTATTAATATCTCCTGAATAATAGATACAATTTTCATTTGTGGGTGCCATTCATTGCGGAAAACGTGATATATGAAAAAAGGCATTGTCAGGTTTCATGTAATAGACTGTAATAATCGGGCGAATTTTCACCTTAATTGGAAGTTCCAATACTTTATTTACTTTTATAGTCACTAGCATATAAATATGCCATAGCTACAAGGTTCGTAAAGAAAAGTTAATTTGATCGCAATTTTGTACTTAGTAAAGAATGAATAAAATTCAAAGTCAAATTTTTTTTTACTACAAAATCTTAATTTTCACTTATTATCCTTTTTCCAACCCAGACTAGGCCCCGCGCAATCAGTCTCGCATAGGGCCTCGCAATTGTTAGGACCGGCCCTGCCTGGCAAAGTAAATAGAACTGTATAGATATCAGTATAATGTTAGAGGATACCTTGCTCAGTACAATGCAATATCTTGACTATTACAAGGGTGGTGTGATTCATATCGGGACAACTTGAAATTATATCAACAAACCGAGCACTAAGTACAACAATGACCGTTACAGTTAAAGGGTTAAAGTACATGGAAACAGACATACATTAATAAATCAATTAATACATCAATTAATAAATCAATTAATTTATCCATTAATTAATCAATTAATCATCAATCTTTCATGATTTGTATGAGTTTCAAACCTTTTTTTTTAGCCAATAACATGTCTTTCTCCATTGAAAAGTTTACTACAATCACAGTTCTGCAATGACTATGACACATTTTATAATACCACTATCAGTACCCAGCGTTTTTTTTGGTGATTTACATACTTGGCTTCCAAACTGAAGAGTCCCGGGTTCGAATCCTAGTTAAAACTGGGATTTTTACTTTTGGGATTTCTAGGGCGCCTCTGAGCCCACCCAACTCTAATGGGTACCTGACATTAGTGGTGGGAAAGTAAAGGCGTTTGGTCGTTGTGCTGACCACATGACACCTTCGTTAACCGTGGGCCATGGAAACAGATTAGCTTTACATAGATCGCAAGATCTGGAAGAAGAACTTATTTATATATCATTACTCACAGTAACTTAAAGCTCCAAAAGATCTCTTCTAGACCAAACCCCCAGTAACTTGTTGACGTCTGTTGTGTACACCACCTGGGACGGTCCGTCCGCTAGGATAATTGTATCAGGGACAACTACCCTTTTGGAATGTGGTTTACATATTAGCTCAGCGGTTCTCAACCTTTTAAGCTCGGCAACCCCCTTTTTACAATCCCCCACTCTGACGCGACCCCCTTTCACACTTCACACACACACATACAGCAATAGAAGAATAGACAATAACAATCCGTATTTTCGATGGTCTTAGGCGACCCCTGGCAAATCGTCAGTCGACCCCCCAAGGGGGTCGCCATCCACAGGTTGAGAACCCCTGTATTAACTGCCCTTCCGTTTTTCTCGACTCCATCTTTCCCCCTGTTTCTCTAAGACAAAATGTACCACTGAACACTAATGGCTATTTCTTCACCTGTTTTCATTACCTTCCCAACAGACTCCTCTTTTACTCCTGTGATTTCTTTTTCGTTATCTCCTATCTCCTCTTCTCCACCCAGTTTACCAGGAGGATTAAGAAGTCGAGACATCATTAAATATTTATATGTAACCGCGCGCAGTCGTGTGGAGCGAGTCACGTGGTTTTTACCGCGGGGTTAGTCTTTATGCTAATGAAGTCGTCTAGCGGCCACTATACCGGAAGTCCTGCATTGTCTGTGTGTGTGTGCTTTTTTAAAAAACAAAAATGGCGGTGTAAATATTTAGCCGCGTTTGGTGTGCTTTAACAGGCCTCCAAGAATTCCCTCACTGGGGGGAGGGGGGGGGGAAGACCCGTGGTGTATACAGCGGAATGTTTACTTACATTTTCTTGTGAGAAAAGACAGCTCAAAGGCTCTACAACAGCGCTGTTATCATCAAACACGGCTGTTTGGGGGTTTGAAAACAAGAGCCAGCAATTAACTTAAAATGAATTCAGTTTAGCAGTGCAATCAAACTTAGTGTTGACTATTTGTAACTGCAAGACCTTGACAAATTGATTTAACTCTTTCCCTCCGTAATTATTTTTGCACTTTCAGACGGAATTCTTCATTTTGCTCATTACTATTTCACTCTCCTGTTATGATTAAGCTTCAATAGCTTTTTGTTTGTGATCAGAAAATGTTTTAGTTGGTAAAGGGTTAAAGGGGAATGCAGGCTCCTTCTATATAACATAAAGATAAGTTTTTAAAATTAAATATTAATTTAATTTAATGATTGTCAAATCAACGATGTTATCGTCGATTAGGAGAGAAAGAGTTAAAAGATTGACGCATGTAACTGGTCTAAAATGTAACTGGTCTAAAATGTAACTGGTCTAAAATGTAACTGGTCTAAAATGTAACTGGTCTAAAATGTAACTGGTCTAAAATGTAACTGGTCTAAAATGTAACTGGTCTAAAATGTAACTTGTCTAAAATGTAACTGGTCTAAAATCTAACTGGTCAAAAATGTAACTGATCTAAAATGTAACTGGTCTAAAATCTAACTGGTCTAAAATGTAACTGATCTAAAATGTAACTGGTCTAAAATGTAACTGGTCTAAAATGTAACTGATCTAAAATGTAACTGGTCTAAAATGTAACTGGTCTAAAATGTAACTGATCTAAAATGTAACTGGTCTAAAATGTAACTGGTCTAAAATGTAACTGGTCTAAAATCTAACTGGTCAAAAATGTAACTGGTCTAAAATGTAACTGATCTAAAATGTAACTGGTCAAAAATGTAACTGATCAAAAATGTAACTGGTAAAAAAATGTAACTGGTCTAAAATGTAACTGATCTAAAATGTAACTGGTCTAAAATCTAACTGGTCTTAAAATCTAAGCTGTCTAAAATGTAACTGGTCAAAAATGTAACCAGTCTAAAATGTAACTGGTCTAAAATGTAACAGGTTTAAAATCTAACTGGTCTAAAATGTAACTAATAAAAAATGTAACTGGTCTAAAATGTAACTGATCTAAAATGCGACTGGTCTCAAATCGAACTGGTCTAAAATGAGACTGTAGAAGAAGCTGTATAAAATGTCTGCATCTAATATTCAACTATAGAGGTAGCTCTTCAAAAATGTCTGCATTGAGAAAGCAGTTTGGCTTCAGAATCAGTGGGGTGGGATGTCGCGTTCGCATCTCGATAAAAAAAAACAACTATTTTTGAAACGTGGGCTCCTTAGGGTTTGAGGTTTTTTTTGGCACATCGGCACACTTTAGGCCATGTCGTGCCCGTAATCCCTAAAAGGTTACTCTCCCTTCATATCACAAGAGCTAAATTTTATTTAGTGAGGTTATTAAAGAGAAGATCTATTCAAAGTTAAAATAGTAAAGCCTCCTTAGGACGTCCGACTCTGACGGATAGCTGACATTAGTTACTGAGAGTAAAGACGGTTGGTCGTTGTGCTGGCCACTTGATTACCTTTTTAACTGCCTGCCATACAAACAGATGAGCTGAAAGGTCTGAAAGGTAGAGAACTGTATATTATGCAGCCTTGGGAAGTTAGAAGAAAGGGGAGACGATCATAAAAATGTAACCAATTGGTGGTATACGTGTCACAACATTCGCCTTGTGTTGTGTCCCCTACCTTCATCTGAAATGCGGATTCGGAGGTGCAGTTAGCCTAAGATAAATACTACTAAGATACAACATATGACACAGTGTGTGTAGCTTTATTGAGTTTAATTCCTTTATACTCAAACTTGAAACAATGTCAACAATGACCTTATTGAAGATGACAACAATGACCTACTTAAACATATTGAACATGACAACAACGATCTAGTTAAACACATTGAAGAAGATAACAATGACCTACTTAAACATATTGAAGATGACAACAATGACCTACTTAAACACATTGAAGATGACAACAATGAACTACTTAAACACATTGAAGATGATAACAATGACCTACTTAAACATATTGAAGATGATAACATTGACCTACTTAAACATATTGAAGATGATAACAATGACCTACTTAAACATATTGAACATGACAACAGCGATCTACTTAAACACATTGAAGATGATAACAATGACCTACTTAAACATATTGAAGATGACAACAATGACCTACTTAAACATATTGAAGAAGATAACAATGATCTACTTTAACATATTGAAGATGACAACAATGACCTACTTAAACATATTGAAGATGACAATAATGACCTACTTAAACACATTGAAGATGACAACAATGACCTACTTAAACACATTGAAGATGACAATAATGACCTACTTAAACACATTGAAGATGACAACAATGACCTACTTAAACACATTGAAGATGATAACAATGACCTACTTAAACATATTGAAGATGATAACATTGACCTACTTAAACATATTGAAGATGATAACAATGACCTACTTAAACATATTGAACATGACAACAGCGATCTACTTAAACACATTGAAGATGATAACAATGACCTACTTAAACATATTGAAGATGACAACAATGACCTACTTAAACATATTGAAGAAGATAACAATGATCTACTCTAACATATTGAAGATGACACCAGTGACCTACTTAAACACATGGAAGAAGATAACAATGACCTACTTAAACATATTGAGGATGACGCGAATGACCTACTTATACTTAATGTTCGACTATATTTTTATTAATTCCAAATAGCGGTACATTTATGATAAAGAAACCACGATGGAGTGTTATTATTGATTTTCTATATTGTCAAGCTGAATGTCCAGAACTGCCCCTCCCATGGGCGTAGCTGGGAATTTTTCATAGTTTTGGGGCCCGGAGGAGGGGTGCTTAACCTCTTTGGGGGCCAATAGCATTTTGCGTAATATTTAATTTTTAATATAAAAAACACTCATTAGGGGGTCCCCCTCAAGTGGGGGCCCGGGAGGATTTTCAAATTATCCCCCTCCTCCCCCCACCCTAGCTACGCCACTGGCTACTCCTATATCACGTCTGCTTTTGTTCAACTGGTAGTTACTCCAATGTGTACATATCTTATTGAAAATTGAATATGTTTAATAAACTCAAATCTAGATGTAATCAAAATATAGGTTGAAAAATTCTTGTAAGTAGCCAAATAAAGAAAACAATTCCTTACCTAACTACACTTACCTTACCTTACCTTACGGCTTACCTTACCTCCCTTAGTCTGTTGGACCGTTGGGGCACCATGCAAGATTTGTTTTTCTCCATTCCTGTCTTTTGCCTTTTTGGTATAAACAAGAACTGTGTTTAAAAACTGAGATCTAGGTGTATTTCAATGCTTTTTTGTTTTGTTTACTTTCTAGATATTGACGAGTGTAATCTTGGAATCTCCAACTGTCAAGGTCACTCTGTGTGTGTCAACATCCCTGGATGGTACCATTGTGACTGTCTGGAAGGCTTTCACTCCTCGTGGCCAGACAACAATCTCGGACATCTCTGTCTCGGTCAGTAGAAACTAGACTTAATTTAGGAGAAGCGAGAATATTTTTTAGGAATGGTGGTTTTAATTCCCTTGACGTTATTGATATATATCATGGGCATAGCCAGGATTTATTTTCGTGGGGGGAGGGGGGGGGAATCCCCCCGCGAAAAAATATATTTATATGCATGTATGTGTGTGTGTGTACATAATCTTTATTACACTCTGAGACATCATTCTTTCGGAAGACTTTTATTGTGCCTTAGAATAGGTTCTGCCTGGAGTTAGTGGAACAATTGTGGATTCCCCGCCATAGCCATCAAGGGGGTCTGGGGGAGCGCTATTTCTGGTATTGATAGCCAACAAAATGCTTATTCTTAGGTATCTACAGTGCATTTTCCTGCTATTTAAAAGTTTTATTTCAAAAACCTAATGTGCTATTCTTACTGACTTAGACCCTCCGGCGCCGTTCGTCGCATTTGCCGTCAAGCTGCTTCCACAAAAATTTGTCACTGGTAATGTCTGAAGCCTCTTCCCACCTGCTCTGAGGACCTCCATGAATGTGTGGCTCCAAGTTGTACTAGGATGTCATCGCAACTCTTATTATGCGTAATTCATTTTGTTGGAGAACATGTCCCGCAAACCTCATGCGACGCTCTGTCACAATCTTACTAAGGGGTCGACTCCCAGTTCGGCATAGGATTTCCTTGATTTAGACCCGATCTCTATAACTGACTCCTAAAATCTGTCTTAGCCATCTTTGTTGAGCCACATTTAGTGTTTTTCAATTTCTGAAGATGACTATTTACTGCACTTTATTAATAAAGCCCCGCCACAGGTAGAAATGTGTAACCTCTCTTGAATACGCTCTTGGAATTAGATGACTGTAGTTTGCTTTAGATTTTATATCGAAAAGAGAAGTTTTATCGTCAAAATCATCTGTTTGGGGTTTTTAACTAAAAAATCTCTCGAATTGTTTTTTTTTTTTTTTTTAATTCAAAACCCCCATTTAGCTACGGTCATAGAATTTGGTAACTGTAGTTTGCTTTAGAATAATATTGAAGATAGAGGTTTTCCACCTCAAAACGCTTGTAGGGGGAGGGGAAAATCTGTTATAAGTTATAAAATGGTTTAATTTAATAATTTATACACCTAGAATTAGCGCGGGTCCTATGAAAGTGCGGGGCCCACTGCGGTCGCATAGGTTGCAAAATAGCGGCGTATTCTACGCCGCCGGTCGACTAGTAACTTATAATATAAGATATAGGCTACGGATAATTCTTGGTGGAATAGGCTTGACAGATAATTATGAAACGTGGCTGAGTGGTATAACATGTGGTTACAGAGTGAAGGGTCGAAGATTGAAGCTTGGTCTGGTTTAAGATGTAGCCTGCATACAAGTTTACAACAGGTCACTAAAATGTGTCTATTATTAAAAGAAATTTCTATAAATCAAATAAGAACATAAAACTAAAATGTTATTTAACCTTGGTTAGGCCAATAAAAGAATATGCATCCTCTGTTTGGGACCCCTCAACTCAAGAAAACATTAAGAAACTGGAACAGACACAAAATAGAGCAGTGAGATTCATAACAAACGAATATTCACATTTGACTAGAGTAACACCTTTAGTAAAATCACTAAATTTAGAAAGCCTTCAGGACAGAAGACTTAAAAGTAAAGTAGCAATTATACATAAAACACTGGACCATAATCTTCAAATACAAAAACAAAATTTAATAAAATACTCAGAAGATACAAAGATAAAGGCACACTCCTCGTCCCATATGCTAGGACAAATTTGTACAAATGCTCCTTCTTCCCCAGTGCTATTAGAGCATGGAATGGGTTGCCTGAGCTAGCCAGGAAAACCAGTGACTTGGCAGAATTTAAGTCATTGGTTAATATGACTAAATGCATGACGCGTAGGACGTAATCATCTTCTTTTTTGAAGTAACGTCTGTATTATATAAGATAAGATAAGATAAGACTAGAGTCTGCTCTATTGGCTTTATGAACGTCCCAGCCCGAGCCTTCAGCAGGACGACAGGTTTGGCGTCGGGAAGGGTTCGAATCCGGGAACATCGAATCGACATACCGGGATCATACCGCTAGACTAGAAAGCCATTTTAAAATTGGCTGGCTTTTTCTACAACTACTTTTGTATTTACAGGGCCGGCCATAGGCATAGGCAAACTAGGCAGCCGCCTAGTGCCTCCGATTGTTGGAGAGCCTCGCTAAGGAGTCAAAGACATTTTTTTTTAGAGAAAAAAAAAATAGCGAAACATGCATTAACTCTTTAACTCCGTAATTATTTTTCCACGTTCTGACAGAATTGTTCATTTTTCACATTTGTACATTCTACCCTGTTATGATAAAACTTCAATAACATTTTTGTTTGTAATAAGAAAACTTTACTTTTGGTGTAGAATTATAGGTGAATGCATGCTCTTTTATATATATATATATATATATATATATATATATATATATATATATATATATATATATATATATATCTGTGGCATTTTACGTCTCGCGAGACGATCTTTTCCCTTTGCAACTTCTTGTGTGACTAAAGAGGCCAATCCTTGATACACAGCTGCGATCACAGGTTGGGCATATATATATATATATATATATATCAAAAATTGAAGTTTATAAAACCAACCATTAATTTAATTTAATGAGGTCATATCAAGGATAATTTCGTTAATTAGGAGAGAAAGAGTTAAATCTCAAACATAGCAAAACTCTATAGCTCTATATCTCCACTAGCCTAGCTCTAAGTCTCTACTACTAGATGTAAGGTTTATCCACGAATCGTTAGGTCTTCTTGTTTGATTACATGTGTTAGAAGATCATTGTTTCTGATCATGGATCGTCCATGAAGCGCATTCGTGTTACCGGATCATGGACTGAGCTGAAAAAATCTGTTTTGTGACATCTCTCTGAATATGCTCAATAACCATAAAGGTACGCTGATTGGGCGCTATGGAAATGGTACTGATTGAAATTCTCTTATTTGGTGATTTCGATATAGAAACAGGAAGTTTTTCAATGAGGTAGTTCCGAATCTCTGACCTACTGACCTACTTTATAAAAAGTCAAGTGACTGTGGTCTTATACATGGCAATATCTTCCCATGATCAAGTGTAGATCTAGATTTAGTGCTAGCCTAGATCGAGTAGACCTACTAAATAATCATACAAATTAGTGAATTATTGTAACATACTTTTTATTACTTAAAGATGTATAGATCTAGAATATTTGCATGTTTAAATTACAATGAAATCCATGAGGTCATTAATGTAAACAACACACCCACGTGACTGAAAAGAGATCCGGAACTACCCCATTGCGTACTTTTCGGTCTTATTTTGTATTTTCTATTTAATTTAATTAATTTAATTCTATTTAATTTGGGGCCACCCAATTCACTTCGCCTAGGGCAGCGGTTCTCAACCATTTAAGCTTGGCGACCCCTTTTTACAACCTCCCACTCTGCCGCCACCCTCCCCCCCCCCCCAACACACACATAGAGCAATAGAAGAGTAGACAATAACAATCCATATTTTCGATGGTCTTAAGCGACCCCTGGCAAATGGTCAATCGACCCCCAAAAGGGTCGCGACCCACAGGTTGAGAACCCCTGGCCTAGGGCCTTCCATTACATAAAGCCGGCCTTGGTATTAATCTCATGACAAGCACAGCAATAAGCAGATGGACTAGCCACAAAAAAAAAAAAAAAACAACTATTAATTCTAAATTTTAATTTAGAAAAGATTGAAACTAATTGTTAAAATGTTATACTCTTTTCAGATGTCAATGAGTGCAAAGGTGAAGGGGAAGGTCACACGTGTCACCCGTCCTTGACCTGCGTGAACACAGAGGGAGGCTACACATGCCAGTGTCCCAACAGCTCTGGGTGCCATAAAAGTAACACATCTTTCTTCGTCTTTCGTCGTGGTCATTTAATGGCAGGGGCGGACTGACTATATGGGCATTCGGGCTATTGCCCGGTGGGCCGGTACCTAAATAAGCCGGTAAGGCCACCTAAAGGGCCTCACGAATGCCACTATAGAAAGTATTAAATTCTTAAAGGTTTTATAGCATTCTGTTGCAAAAGGGACCCTCTGACCGTCGTGTTTAAAACACAACTTGAACAGACTCTTTTAGTATAAAGCTACTTTTATCTATCACATTTTCCGAAATAATGTAGGCTACTAGCCAACAGCCGTAGTAGGCTTTATCCTTGAAGGGCCTCTACATAAGTTATCCATTACATAACGCTTATATCTCGTATAAAGATATAGAGTTCACTGTGTGCAGGAGTTCAGTTATCGATGCATTATCGAACTTAACAAATTGATTTTTAGGACAAGTAGAACTAGAATTGGATGCCAAATGGTATAGAAATGCCGGGGCCGATTTTGACAGCCAGTCCGCCCCTGTTTAATGGTAAAGCTTTTCGGCCATTTGGGTAGACTGGGGCTCCATAGCTTTGGTCAGCAGCCAGTTTAGAAGATGGAGACTCCGAAATAAAAGCTAGGACTATTTGCTTGTTCACGTCTCAGACTGGACTCTATAGCCTTGATCAGAAGCCAGTCTACGCGAGGATTAAACCCGGACATTATACCTACAGCTGTCTGTTGTTGACAGCCTTCTCAGACTTCAGTGCCATTGTGGACACAATTGTGTCCACAGAGTTGTATTAGCCTCTGCCAGCTAGTTATCACTTTAAATTTACTCAGCGCATGCTTTGGGGCCATCTCGGCCATGCAATAAATATTTTTAAACTAGCTTACAAAATGTCTAACCGCCATCAGATTTGAAATTGTGAAGAGAGTTGAGCCGAGGCTCTAGAAACTGTAGGCCAACAAAAGATCCCTTCCGCCAATTAATCAATTAATTAATGGTAATTAATTATTTTATTTGATACCAAAATGTGAGATTAATTCTTCCCATTCTAGAGATATGGCTAAATATGTGGGGTTTTGCCCTTTAGATTACTTTACGCACTATTTCTCCAGACCCATTCTTGGATAAATTTTAAACTTTCCACAATCATTTATTGTACCTAACAAAACAGGAATTAATTTAACAAAAATTAGTCAGTTTTTCCATTAATTATTGGTAATTAATTATTCTGTTTGATATCAAAAAGGGGAAATACATTATACATTATCGTTATATATAGTTTTAATATGGAGTTCATCCCATTATACAAGTTTTCTTTAATTAAAGTATGTTTATATTTTGCTTGTTTGTTTCTTTTTAAACTCCAGCCCAAGTCCTGAGTTAACCCTTGGAACTTACCCCCCCCCAACACACATAATATAAACCAGTTTCTTTTAGTTATCTTTCTAGTTTGTACTTTGAGTGTATTGCTCAAAACGTCTGGTCACGTGTCCACAGATTGTATGCACGAGGGCAAAGTTCACCTGGACAAGTCAAGATGGACATCGGTCAAAGACGTGTGTCAAGAGTGTACATGCCAGGTTTGGGGTGCTTTTTTATGTTCTCAATGTCAAACTTTCCTTCAAACAGTCCTAGCCATTTTGTTGGTTCTGTTCTTCCTTGTAGATCATGTTGATGATTACTTAACTATAATCATTCATTGGGGCTCGGTGGCTGAGTGGTAAAGCGCTGGGTTCGAATCCTGGTTAAAAACAGTTGTTGTTTTTTTTTTATTTCAGGATCTTTAGTGCACCTCTGAATCATAATACAATTGAATCATAATACAATGGAATCATAATACAATTGAATAATAATACAATTGAATCATAATACAGTTAATTCATAATACAATTGAATCATAATACAGTTGAATCATAACACAGTTAAAATCAAAATACAGTTGAATCATAATACAATTGAATCAAAATACAATTGAATCATAATACAGTTGAATCATAACACAGTTGAATCAAACACAGTCAAATCATAATACAATTGAATCATAATAGAGTTGAATCATAATATAGTTGAATCATAATACAGTTGATTAATACAGTTGAATCATAATACAGTTAAATCAAAATACAGTTGAATCATAATACAATTGAATTATAATACAATTGAATCATAATTTCAATTGAATCATAATACAGTTGAATCATAACACAGTTAAATCAAAATACAATTAAATCATAATACAGTTGAATCATAATACAGTTGAATCATAATACAATTGAATCATAACAACCTATAGTTAAATCATTTTACAGTGTGCTAATTAACTTCATTCATGTATTCGAGGTCATTTATCAATAGTCATTATATATATTACGATGTTAGATAAACAAAAATGATAACAGATTGAAAATCGAATAAACATGTTTTTACTTACACTGTAACAACGTTATAATTTTACAGACACGGTTTCTCAAACTTGTACTAATAACGCAGACTTGAGCTCCGAGAAAGAGAGTTTGGGGAACACTGCTCCAAACATTAACGCCATCTTTGCGCGCTGGACTGTCGTTTGGATTTATTGATGGTCCCGGGTTCAAACCCTGCACGCTCCCATCCCCCGTCGTCCTGCGGGAGGTTTGGACTAGGAAGTAAACTATCTTCAACTCTGAAGGAACATCCGAAACATGTAAAACATTAAACAACCAAACCATAAAGTATCTGTAAGCTTTTTGTAAACGCCTGCTTCCCGAATATGTTTGATTTGTACGTACGTCCCTTCTCAACTGAAGATTATAACGTCCTAGCTGAAGTGACGTCTGTATTTTATAAGATAAGTTCGAACCGCCTGCAGGACGGCGGGTGATGGCAGCGGACAGGGATTGAACTCGGGACCAGTGTGATGGCAGGTTGATGGTCAACATGCACGACTAGATGCATGACGCGTAGGACGTAATCGTCTTCTCTTTTGGAGTAACGTCTGTATTATATAAGATAACATAAGAATATAAGATAAGATATCAATCGAGCAGACCAATAGAATGTTTAGTAGAGTCTAGAGTAAAGATGAATTCAATATCTCGTTAAACTACATATTTGAATGAAAGATAAAGTCAATGTAGATGCAGATTCTATATCTAGGTCTATAACTGTTCAAAGTCAATGTCATTTAAAAAAAAATATTGTCAAAGGTAAACTATTGACTTAAGAGATTATGTAACATTTTAACCTAGAAATATCTATAGGCCTAATTCTCTTCATGGCCCAACAATGCCTGACATCGCCAAAAGTCATGGAAAGATAACTCTTTTTATTTCTGCAAGTCGGGCTAGAGTTACCCCACGCAGGGCCGGCCCAAACAATCGCGGGCCCTATGCGAAACTGATTGCGCGAGGACCTAGTAGGCCTATGTGAAATTTGTGTGCGTTGGTTCTGTGGTGTGCGCTAAGAGATTATGTAACATTATAAACTAGAAATATATGTAAAGTTTGTTGCACGTGGGTTCTGTGGTGTAGCGGTTATCACGTCTGCTTTACACGCAGAAGGTCGCGAGTTCGATCCTCGCCAGAACCTCGTTTTTTTTGTTTTGATTTATTTTAAAATGCAATAAAATTAAATTAAACTTAAAATCAATGTCTAAATAATCTTTTTACACAGCTTATATCAACTCACTCTGTCTGTCAGGCTGTCTGTCTTATAACAAGTTATAACACGCTATTTCTCCCACACTCATTCTCGGATCAAGTTGAAACTTGACACAAATATTTATTCGCTTAAACAAGACATGAATCAATAACAAAAAAAGTATCTAACTAGTAATTAATTATTTTGTTTAATGTTAATAAGAGAAATTAATTCTTCATTATAGATATTTGTTGGGTTTCGTCCCCTTAGATCAGGGGTTCCCAACCTGTGGGTCGCATGACAAATGGCCAGGGGTCGCCTAAGACCTCAGGAAATTTGGATTTTGTCTTTTCATCAATGGAATTTTTTGTTTTTTTCCCCATTCTATCGTGCTGTAACAAGCAGACATGACTTGGTATTGAAACTAGTTCCTATCCCGTTCTATTTGAGATTGTTTTCATCTTCCATTTCCAAGAACTAATCCTTGCGAAACAAAGTTTTCCAGCTTATTATGAAATCCAAATTCAGAAGCAGACGTGATGCAGAAGATGACATTTGTTGTGCTACTGAATTAATGATCTGGTGGAACAGAAACAAGCTCAACCTTCGCACTATCATTGGCGTGTTTGTAAATACTTTCGTAACACTATTTCTGTAATAATGTAATTTACTGTATCAAAGACTGTTCTCCATAATTTGCCAAATTGTCACTTGAGTATGCAACATGTATATTTGTGAATACGCATTAGACAAGTAAATAAATATAAGGCTGAATAATAACCCATTTAAATTTAATTATGAGCACAAATTTATTTATCTGTGAGATTAGATTTGGGGTCGTGGAACTAGAAAGGCTGAGAAACGCAGCCTTAGATAATTGAACACATTATTTCTCCCATACCCAATTAAAACTTAAAACAAATGTGTATGGTACATAACAAATATGAATCAATTTAAAAATTAACCAATCAGTCAATTATTCGTAATTAATTATTTTGTTTTGAACTCGAATAAGAGAAATAACTTATACATCTTTGAGAGGTATAGCTACATATGTTCAGCTCGCACTTTTAGATAACTTTTTTTTAAATTATTTTTGTTTTTACCTTGTTTGATTGAGAAATTATTATGTAATGAGTCGCACTAGGATTTGAAACTTGAACTATAAATAAATTATAATTAGAGGGTTCTGTGGTGTAGCGGTTATCACGTCTGCTTTACACGCAGAAGGCCGCGAGTTCGACCCTCGCCAGAACCTCGTTTTTTAAATTTCTCTTTTTTTTTTTTTTTTTTCATTTT
This sequence comes from Biomphalaria glabrata, assembly GCF_947242115.1. NCBI lineage: Eukaryota > Metazoa > Mollusca > Gastropoda > Planorbidae > Biomphalaria > Biomphalaria glabrata. The sequence goes on along the minus strand of NC_074716.1, from coordinate 51,196,698 downwards.
TTTTACACATTAAAAGGAAAAAATGGAAACAAAAAAAAAAAACAAAAAAAAAACAACACATTTTTGTATAAACAGAAAGAGTAATGGTAACTCCGAATTTACGATAAAGCAACTGGCCATTCAAAAAAAAATATTCAAAAATAGAATAACGTTTCAACTTCAATCTCTACATAGCCAACACTGAGAAATATATTATCCTATCTTGCATACCAAAAACGTTGCCATATGTACGTAGTGCGCGTGCCCATGTGTTAATCTAGTCATTGTAATTATAACAGTTCCAAGTCTTAGGTTCTCCTGTCTGATTCAGGCAACTCATTACTTGCTCTAAACGTAGTGGGAAAGAAGGTGTACTTGTATTCAGCTGTCCTAGCATATATATATTTATTTATTTATTTCAACTTTTCAACCTCTTAAGCAGGGGCGTAGCTAGGAATTTTCCTGGGGGGGGGGGGGGTCTTGGACTTTTTTGGGGCCCCTGAATTATGTGTAATATTTTATTTTTAATGTGAAAAACAGTCATTTGGGGGCTCCAAAGTGGGGGCCCTTAAAAATCCCCCCCTCCCCCATTTAGCTACGACTCTGGACTCTGAAGACATTCTTTAACAATATTAATGGCTGAGAGTTAACAACTTGAAATTTCTATAGTCAAAGGGAGGTAACTGTGTTTTTACATTTCGCTCAATACATATAGACCTACAAACCATTTACTAATACTAGTATTACAATAAATAATAACAAAAAAGGGGGTAAAAAAAAAAAGATTGCTGAATATTATTTCGCTTGTTTATTATTATTATTATTATTATGTTAGAAGCGAACGAGTAGTCATTCTTTGGCGTTGCCAGGGTCGAGTTTCGCTAAAGAAAAACAAAATTCATTGTAGTCCCTTTACCAGTGTCTACTGATACATTTTCACATACAAGTCTGTCAATTTCATGTAGGTCGGTGTCAATCCATTTTATGTTAACTATAATGACAGGGCGCAATGGGACGGCCCAGCTATTTTTTCGCGAAGATCATGGATCATCTAAATAGATAACTACATGTAATCCTAATGGTAGTTTTGTTTGAGTCCTGATCCTAATGGATTTTATATAATCAATATCAAATTAATTCATTGCATCAGACTGTTATTAAATCCAAATAAAGGCCATTCCTTCATGAAAGTTAATGCATGTAAAAAAAAGTGAAGTTCCCCTTTTAGACCTTGCGATCTATGGGGCAGGTCATCTGTTTCTATGGCCAACGGTTAACAAGCAGGGTGCCATGTAGAAAGCACAGCGACCAACCGCCTTTTTTTCCCCCAACCAAAGTCAGGTATCTGTTAGAGTTTGGGCGCCCTAAAAATCCCGAATTTCAAAAACTTATTATCTTATAAATTACAGTCGTTACTTCAAAAAAAGAAGATAATTACGTCCTACGCATTTCATGTGTCAATCTAGTCAATCTTACCCCGACATCTGAACCCAGAACGCCTGGTTCGGAAGCCAAATGCTTAAGCACTCAGCCACCGCGACTCCTTCCTAATGAATTTAGATGGTGATATTGAATTGCACCTAATGAACCATTTACATTTAGACATTCTCTATTGTGTAACTTATCAAATGTGTTTTCCCCCCCCAGGAGGGCAGGACCATCTGTCACGATTCACCCTGCGACTGTGCCAGCCCCTCGGTCAATCTTCGATGCTGCCCAAGTTGTGACTCCAGCAGCACGTGTCCACACCAGGAGTTCCTGGTCCACCAGCAGAGTGGAGACACTTGGTTCTATCAATGTCAGAGATGCAAGTGCATGGTAAGGGCTCGAAGCGACGTAAAAGTCATATCGCTAAGTCTTTAGTACACAAAACAAAATAAATTTCATTTGGGGGACAGGTAACTCATCCGAGATAATCATTATAGAAAGTGTAAAACAGTGACTTCGCAATTTGTGGGGCAGTTTAGACCAATAGATCGTTGACACAGCTAGGACGTCAGACCTGTGACGTGGCAACGAGCTATTGGTCCACAGGTTACGACCGCGCATGATCTTATGGCTGCCTGGTCGTGCGGTTTGCGCGCTGGACTGTCGTTTGGATTTATCGATGGTCTCGGGTTCAAACCCTACCCGCTCCTATCCCCCGTCGTCCTGCGGGAGGTTTGGACTAGGAAATAAACTATCTTCAACTCTGAAGGAATATCCGAAACATGTAAAACATTAAACAAAACATTTGTATCTTGTCTGGACCGATTGGGAAAAGGGAAAAAGAGTCAGGAAGAAGGGGGTATTTGTATGAATGATGCCGTGATTGCTTCAAATGTATATAAAAAGACACGTATACACTCAGGGCCCAATACCTCTCAAGGGGACTAATTCAACGTATACTACCACATTTGTCAAGTACGATTTCTTTCCCTTGCTCGATACCAAACATAATAGTAATTTAGAAATACTTAATTAATTTTTTTAATATAGATTCTTGTATTGTCAGGTAAAAGAAATAATTGTGCGAAATTTCAGCTTGATTCCGAGATTGGGTGTGGTAGAAATAACAAGTGAAAACATTTTACCAGACAGAGTTGATAGAAGCTTTGTAACAATATGCTGGTTTCTGTCTATCAGCAGGGAGAAACTAGCTGCTGGCCAATCAACTGTCCTCAGCAGACTTGCCAGAACGCTATCCAACGTCCTGGGGATTGCTGTCCTGTTTGTGCCGACACTAACCCCTGCGCTGCTTGGGCGATGGAGACGGGAGGGCAGGACCTCTCGCAATTGTCCTGCTCGCATGCAGGGGTCAGTTACTCTCACGGAGACGAGTGGACTTTGCCCTCTGACCTTTGCACCAAGTGCCAGTGTAAAGTAAGTCCAGGCCGACTACACATTTGTTGTTGGTTGTTGTTTTTAAATGTCACTCTTGAAGAAAAAAATGTTTGCTAGATACGATAAGATAAGAATATATAAGATAAGATAAGATCATTTTTATTGATCCAATTAAATGGAAATTCAGTTTGACTACAACTGACAACAATTTTGACAACATATCCACTATTGCGACTAATTTACTATTCCCGAATCTCTGACATGAAAAAATAATTGCATATAGCCAGGGGCGGACTGACTATATGGGCATTCGAGCAAATTCCCCGGTGGGCCGGTACCTAAATGGTCCGGTAAGTCCACCTAAAGGGCCTCACGACAAGTATTAAATTGTTAAAGGTTTTTATAATATTCTGTTGTAAAAGAGGGCCTATGAGCGTCATGTTTTAAAAAAACAAACAATTTTAACAGACTCTTACAATGTAATGCTTAATTGATCACATTTTCCAAAATAATGGTAATAGCCAAGACCCATAATAGGCTTCACCCTTGAAGGGCCAACATACTTAGCGATGAAAAGCAACATCATGAGTCCTCTATATTAGGACTATATAAGTCTTATAAAGATATAAAGTTTTACAGTATGCATGCGTGAAGTTATCGATACATTATCAAACTTAACAAAATGGTTTTGAGGACAGGTAGGTCTAGAATTGGAAGCCCATTATATGATATTCAAGTTTTGGGCCGTATGGTACATAGTGTTTGTATTGATTTTAACAACCAGTCTGCCCTTGCATATAGCCAATAAAACACGTATTATATGAAGGTGTGCTTGCCTTGTTTCATTTCGAGGAGGTTTCGTTTCTATCTGGCAATCTTGCTGTTTGAGCCAAATCCGATTTTGACATTTATATTTTATTTTTACCGTTACATCTTTTTCTATGATTGCACATTTGCATTATTGTTCTTTTTTTTTTTTTTTAATTTCTATTTGCTAGTTTGGATAATATCATCTGACATTACTTCCCCTTAACCACTTCAGAACTAAACTACGATGTACAGTCACAGGCGTAGCCGAAGGTGCCCCCCACACACACAATAAAAAGAAACTGAAGCGAAACTATAGTCACTAAAGTCCATGAGAGTAGACAAACACCCACAAACACCCAGTAAAAGTTGCTGTGCTCCATTGATAAAGCAAATCTACGAGAATTCGAGCCACACACAATCTCGAGTAAAGCAAACTGCTTTAAACCAATTCCTTAACTCTTTCTCTCCGTAATTATTTACCACATTCTGGTGGAATCAACGCTGGTATCGTCAGTTAGGAGAGAAAGAGTTAATTCCATGGGGGGGGGGGAAGGGAGGTTCAAAGCAAAATTAAAGTTAACATATTTGAGCGTAACAATGGAAGTGGGAGGGTGGGGGTGGGGGCGGGGGGGGGGTTAAGAGGCTCAATGTTTCACACTGTGATCTGTTTTTCCTACCATTCTGCGAGACTCCAAGCCGACAGCCTAAGAAAAACTTCATCAATTTACTGTCTTTGAAATCCATGGGCGTAGGCGTGTGGCGTTTGGGGGGATGAGGCCCAAACCTCACCCAAATAAAAACATTTCGTCTGTTTTCCTTCCTGTCACTGGGCTCTATTAATAAAGTTCAGTAAAGATTATATTTTGATAACTGACCAGCATTTTTTTTTTGGGGGGGGGGGGGTTAAAATAATAGCAGGTTGTTGTGTTCTAGACACCTTTAAAAGAATGCATTTTCGAAGTTCCAAATGTCTGTGTGTTTACAAAAAAAAAATCTTTGTTACGCCAATGTGCAATCTAGACAAACATTGACAAACAGATGTTGAAACACTAATTGTTTCTGCTTGACTTTTCAGGCTGGCCATATCTGCTGCAGTGCTATTCAAGCGTGTGGCGGTTCCAGACCGAGGTTTTAACACTTTCGTTAAAAGCTGCTTGATTCCATGGATTCACGAAATGAGTATTTGTGGGTTGTTGTTTTTTTTGGACAGTAACTACGTTTTTTTTCTTGCTTGAGCTATTAATATACAGGAACAAAATCATAAATGTAGATATGTTAGCATTTAGAGCTATTGGACATTTTCATACATGGCGAGAAAATTAAAATAGCAAGCATTTTGGACTTGTTCATAAGCAATGTATTTAAAGTTATATATTTGTTTTGTGCTCTTTTTCGAAACAAATTTTCTAACTTCCTCCGATTATAGTTTTTATTTTGTTGTCAAAACAATTTAGTATCCTTGACATTGGTTTGTTTATGTTGAAAATTCTCAATGTGTGTATTGTATTTGTACGATCTTTACAGTTTCTTGGTTGTTGTTGTTTTTTAAACCTCATGTATCAGAATTTTAATGACCTTATCATAATTATTTTAGGGAAATACAAACGTATTAGCGTGTCTTGCTTAATGTGGAATTCAATAACACATATAATGTTCAAAGATGTTTCATCCAGATTCTATAACTATAAAGTATAATAAATGTATAACTAGATCTAAAAAATATAGTATAACTAAGTTATATAAATATAAATAATAAGGCTTGTCTTTGAGTCCGAAGAACAATGAGGAATGCAGTATTTCCCGTGGCTACACAGCCCCAGCTGTGACCTACATATTTTGCAATTGAAGACATTGCTTAAAACATTGAGATATTATGTGTTTTATTTTCAGCCAAACAATTGTACGTTTTAAAAAATCCGGCCTCTTGCTGAGTTGCTCTGACCATTCCTATAATATAATAATAAACTCTCCCCAGTTCTAATGTTGTAGAGCTCTCCTCAACCCGGAAAATGCTTTTTTGATATTGTTATAAACCTGGTGGTGGCACAGATGGGGGTAGTGGTGTGTGTGTAGTCAGCCGACGCAAATCGCCCCAGGCCAGCGCTAGACGAGCGGTCAACCGTGACGAGTTACGACTGTCAGCCGAGACGAGTGTCAACACGGCGGTTCGGGAAGGATCGACGGCGGTCCGGGAAGGATCGACGTCGTGAACAGAGCTCAGGAGCGTCACGAGAGTTGTAGTCACCTGACCACCTAGAAACGTCGAGCGGCGTTCTGTCCGGTTCGAGAAGGCCAGTAGGGACCCTATATAAGAGCGGAGGCGACGCAGTCAAGACGGTTGAGAAAAGGGGCTCAATACAGCAAGGTTCACGACAGAAGGTTCAGAAAGGAGGTTTACGACAGAAGGTCCACTACAGTCCGGTCGACTACAGCACAGTTCAGCGGTGTGGTTCTGTACGGAGCATTACGACGGTTCAGTGCGGAGTACTGTCAAGTATAGTTGAGACGGCTGGCGTCTTGATCTTGGTCTGCGATCGAGTCCGACACAACGAGCCTAGTGTGTGAAGTCAGTCCCGAACTGTTGAACCCAGTGCAAGCCCGGAACGAGACGGAGAGGCCAGTGCAAGACTTGATACGGCGGAACGGTGTTATCGGAGAGATATTTGTTATCGCAGAGCTATTTGTACTGTTCTACGTGCTGCCAATTGTACAGTATTGGCTGTTATTTATGGACATTAAACCTTTACGTTATTTTGGAGCCCTGACTTGTCAAGTTCTTTAAGTTGGTGGTGTATGGTGCAGTTTGCAGAGAGCCTGGATAGTGAGATTCGTAACACTGGTGTCAGAAGTGGGATCGGATCGGAATCGGATTGGATTGGATCTACTATGGCTCGTCTGAAACTGCTGTACGAACTTGAATTTAGAGAACTGAAGGAAGAACTCCGTGATCGAGATCTGAAAACGAGCGGAAATAAAGAAACCTTACAAGCACGCCTCCGAGAATGTATAGTTGAAGAAGAGGAAGATCCAGACACGTATCTGTTTGAAGTCGCACCAAATTTAAGAGAGTTCTTGCACCAACAGCTAGATGACTGGAAGGAAGAGTTGCGGGCTATGAATACGACATGGAAGAAGTCCAACGAAGAGACCTGTACCAAGCTTGAAAAGATGTATACCTCAGTGAAGGAAGTGACGAGCCCCGTGGTGAAAACGATGGACGTGTTGGAAGAAACCCTGTACGACCAAAGAGACTTGAAAGATAAAGGAGCTGCGCCATCGTTAAACAATGAACTACTAGCCACCCAAAGCTTTGAAGAAATATGCAGTGACAACGGCAATGCTGATGAATGTGGTGCTGCCTGTCAATCTGAAAACAGGGAGTACAGACCTGTGGAGCCGAAAGAGACAGATGAAGAGACAATGGAAGCTGCCCATAGTCCAGCAGAAGCTTGTGATGCAGCTGTACCTGATATGAGCACCTCAAACAGCAAGACAGATCAAGTGAACGTTGTGCCCACGTCCATGCCTGTTGCTGACGGACTTTTGCAAATCGAAAGTCACCTACAAAGGTTGGACCCTACTGACGTTTATCAAGATTCTCAGACCAGTGAGAGGAGCCGTGGTGGTGATCATGAGAACCCATTGAAACCTGATGAAACAGTTGAGAGACATATACGATTCGAGAGATACCAGTCAGGTCCGAACCTAACAGACGTTGGTCCAGCTGCCAAGACTGGAGAGGAAAGTCCTGATGGTGGTGAAGAAAGCCGAATGGAGCCTGAAGCCAAAGACGAGGGACCTTTGCACGAGGAGTGTTGCCAACCTGCCCCACGAGCATGCCCCCCAGACAAGGCTGAAGATGATGACCTGTCCCACAATCCCCTGCCCTGTAGATTTGGAGCCCATCCTAGTCCTTCTTCGCAAAGCCCTATGAAGTCACCTCTTTGGCCATCGATCTTGGTATCCCCAGCCCTTACATCCTATACCTCTCGATGTGCCAAGCGGCTGCCCTTAGTACTGAAGGACAAGAGAGCGATGCAACCACGACATCACTCCAGCCACATGAGGACCAACTGGCGGAGAAGAAGAAGAAGGCTACTTTTATTGAATGCAACATGGATGACGATGCAACCACGACATCACTGCAGCCACATAAAGACCAACTGGCGGAGAAGAAAAAGGCTACTTTTATTGAATGCAACATGGATGACGATGCAACCACGACATCACTGCAGCCACATGAGGACCAACTGGCGGAGAAGAAGAAGAAGGCTACTTTTACTGAATGCAACATGGATGACGATGCGACCACGACATCACTGCAGCCACATGAAAACCAACTGGCGGAGAAGAAGAAGAAGAAGGCGACTTTTGCTGAGTGCAGTATGGATGACGATGCGATCACGACGTCGATACACCCAGATGAAGGCTAACTGGAGGAGAAGAAAACGTCTTCTGAATTCCACGTGGATGGCAATGAAAGCACGACGGCGGGGCAACCAGGTCAAGGCAAACTGGCGAAGAAGAAGGAAACGACCATTGCTGACTGCAACATGGATGACTCCGTCTAGCTCAAGAGGCAAGCCAACTGCCACCGATCGACCCCCACCTACAGCGATGAAACTTCACAGCCAATGCCATGATGTTGATTCTGTCCGGGACGGACAGATCTAAGGAGGGGGCAGTGTTATAAACCTGGTGGTGGCACAGATGGGGGTAGTGGTGTGTGTGTAGTCAGCCGACGCAAATCGCCCCAGGCCAGCGCTAGACGAGCGGTCAACCGTGACGAGTTACGACTGTCAGCCGAGACGAGTGTCAACACGGCGGTTCGGGAAGGATCGACGGCGGTCCGGGAAGGATCGACGTCGTGAACAGAGCTCAGGAGCGTCACGAGAGTTGTAGTCACCTGACCACCTAGAAACGTCGAGCGGCGTTCTGTCCGGTTCGAGAAGGCCAGTAGGGACCCTATATAAGAGCGGAGGCGACGCAGTCAAGACGGTTGAGAAAAGGGGCTCAATACAGCAAGGTTCACGACAGAAGGTTCAGAAAGGAGGTTTACGACAGAAGGTCCACTACAGTCCGGTCGACTACAGCACAGTTCAGCGGTGTGGTTCTGTACGGAGCATTACGACGGTTCAGTGCGGAGTACTGTCAAGTATAGTTGAGACGGCTGGCGTCTTGATCTTGGTCTGCGATCGAGTCCGACACAACGAGCCTAGTGTGTGAAGTCAGTCCCGAACTGTTGAACCCAGTGCAAGCCCGGAACGAGACGGAGAGGCCAGTGCAAGACTTGATACGGCGGAACGGTGTTATCGGAGAGATATTTGTTATCGCAGAGCTATTTGTACTGTTCTACGTGCTGCCAATTGTACAGTATTGGCTGTTATTTATGGACATTAAACCTTTACGTTATTTTGGAGCCCTGACTTGTCAAGTTCTTTAAGTTGGTGGTGTATGGTGCAGTTTGCAGAGAGCCTGGATAGTGAGATTCGTAACAATATTGTAGA